>NW_008824807.1:1032968-1036655 GCF_000699105.1 Pygoscelis adeliae | reverse complement strand
AGAAGGATTTCCTGTGTTAGAAGAATATTCAAGAGAAAGTCTGGATGCAGTGGATAATTTGTTGTTAATACTTTTGCATCGGCCAATAGCTTTGTCTTGGAAGAATACTGCATGGGAAGGAATGTGGGAGGATGAAAGCCTACAACAGCTCAAATGGAAGTCCTACCCACTCAATACTCGTAACCAGTCACCACTGCCAATTTATAGGATTTTGAGTTGTGGTCTTCCATTTTATCGACTTTCCTAGCCGTCACATGCTAACATTGACATACAGGGATGGGAGCAAAACAAATATCATAGGGATTTGCCAGATTTCTTACTGGAGGGACCATGGGGAGGTTTTGTTATCAGGTTCCATATACCCTGAAAAGGACAGTTCAAACTCCAAGTCCCACTATGTCAGCACTCTGTCCCTTGCATCCAGAGGTGGTAAGAAGCATATTTAAGATAAAAGACCTGATAATCACCATTAGCAAACAGGAAAACAATTATGGAGTATGCACTGAGTGTGTTACACTGGAGCCCACCATTTTCCCCCTGTATTGACATTCCTTTCGCTTATGTTTGCTTTTCTCTTTTCAAACTAACATAGTTGGTTTAGGAACGTATCGCTGATACTGGTGGTTCTGCTTTGAGCCTGTAATATTACTCTGCACATAGTGATGTAGCTAGGAATCCCTCCTTAGCACTCCTACTTGCCCCCTCCATTTATCCCCTTTGTTACAGAGATGAATGAGCATGGCAAGTGACAGCTTATACTGTTAGTTTAAATAAAGGTAATTCACTAGGCAAGTCCACGTTCTCATCTGAAATAGATTCATTTTAAGAAAAAGGAAAAAAAAAAGAAAAAATCTTCAGACTTGCCGAAGCGGAACAGAAAGAATATGAATGCAGCATGCTGGGGTTTTCAGATTTCCAAAGTGCTTACCATGGACTTTTCCCATATGAGTTTTAAGCAAACATTTATTGTATTTAAATCAGAAACTAGAATACCCATCCTACTAATATTTAAAAAAAAGTCATACTTCTCATTACTAACTAGGTATCACTAGCCCCAGAGACTCATTTTTTACCCACTTAAAAGACAAGCTGTTCCTTGTCACTGGGATGTACCGCATCAATCACACGCTAGGTCACCTAAAAGGTTCAGTTGATATCCCATTACTATTTACATCTAAAGCTTTAAAATTAAACAAACAGTTTCTGAAAAAAAAGTTATATTCTAACCTGCCATAAAAGTTAAATGGCTTTGGCACATTTTCTTCATGCACGTAAGTCCTGAGCCCTTAATATGAATGATTTATCCTTTCTCATCCTCAGAACAAGTGAGTTGATGCAAGAGGAGTGTAAAGCCTTACGCTACAGCCGACACCCTGGGGTCCATCTCGTGAGTTTGGTTAGGTGAAAGACAGCCCACAGTGAAGAAAAAAATTATCAGTTGTGCTTCTCTGGATTATCTGATGCCACAACTTACATGTGCTCTTGACTGGAAAACTGATATTGATTGATGGCAGCCATATAGCTTACCAGAAATTCCCACTTGAAATGCAAGGCATTTAGTACAATTTTAAGAAATAGGAATAAAGCATCACAGTGAAGGCAGAGACTATACATAATGAAATTTCAGCACTGCAGTTAATCTGGTAACTTTGACATTCCTCTCACGTAGAGCTCAATGTCACAGCAAAGGAGTTAGGCCCCAATTTTCAGAACAGCCCTTTGCTGAGGGTTTCCAGATTTGATGTCCCTTGTCAATGCTACGCACTCAGGGCTTCAGACAAGGGGAAGCTGAAGGAGTACCGTACCTTTAGAAAACAGGCCCTGGAGCTAGATATTTAGCTTGTGAAAACAGCCACAACTCATTGACTTTAACAGCAGACAAAAAAATTTAAATGGATGCTCAGTGCAGAGTGCAGTTTCCATCTGCCATAGGTCTTCATTTGCCGCATTAGGAACAACACTAGGTGTAAGCCTTGCTAGGCAGAAGCCTAAACAGGCCATAATCCACTTCACTATTGCAAAAGAAAACTCCACTACATGAGATAAGCTTCTTTCCTTACACTGTTGGTACAAGTCTGTCTACTTGACATGCCAAATGCATTTAGATAGACAGCTGTTCTCAACCTTCTGATTCGAGCAGTCACCCCGTCACCACAGCCCAGAGGTGACGCTGCAGCTTCTGCCAGCGCTCCTGAGCTAGGACATGGCCGGCTCTCCTCCATCACAGCCGCCCGGTCCCGCTGGCAACAGAGGCCTCAGCTAGTGAGTCCGTAGGGTCAGGAACAGGATTATGCCCATTCGGATACTTTTGCTGCAGTAGATAAACCCTTATCTGCTCTTAAGTTTAGTGTAGAAGCTCTCTCATGCATGTTTATACAACATGTGGTGTCCTCTGGCATTGCAACATACTCAGACACATTTTTTTAATGACATTAGGAGAGAGGGAAAAAAAAAATCTTGCAACTTTATGCATATACTTATGCATATATTAACAACACATTCTGTTGCCAGATGGTACAACCTACTTTGAGGGAGAAGGCAAAAGGATGAAAACTTGACCTGTTGTCACACCACACTATTACAAACCTCCACTTTTACTGGGAAAATATAGAAAAGGGTAAGTAGTTTTGCTATAATGTTATGCCTTCCAAGTGTGATAAAAGTAGAATTGGTGTTAAGTTGCTGAAGCCTGAAGGTCTGATGGATATAATACCCTGAGTCAGAAGACAGATAAAACTACTTCTTTCTTCAGCACCTACATGCACCAGTGACTTGGGACTCTCCTGAGCTTGGGGTCAGAGACAGCATGCCATCAGAAAACACTCAGCGTGCAGATCCTGTAAACCGATTCCTCTCTGAATGCTTGAAACTCCTGCATTTCCCTGCTTATTACAATAGTAAGGGCATCTTAGGATCTTCACACAGAGGTCAGTGGTCATGACTTTTCAGACCTGCCTCGCTTGCCGCCATGAACAGAAGGAAAGGGTAGTCTCAACTTTACTGAGCCTGCTTTTATAGTGAAGAATCAGCCGTTTAACTAATTGCAAGTCAATTTTACAGTAGTATGTCTAAGATATGTGAATAAAACTTTTTAAAGAATCACCTTTTATTAGAGCACATCATGTGAAGGAAGAGGTGGGTGTCTCTTTTGAGTTTTTTTTGTGTGTGTAAAAATCTTTCATGTAAGCATACTCCCCCCTTGTTGCATTAGGCTCAGTTTACACACTGATCATAACAAAAGATGTTTCCTTCTGTAATTTTTACTCTATACTTCAATCCTCCATCAAAAACAGCCAGGCTTGTAAAAACAAACATGTCAAAAGGTTAAGAAATGAACAAATAGATTTTCTCCAGCTGTAGAAAAGTAGCTGGCAAACTCAACCCTCTGGATCACAGGAGAGAGGCATTACTAAACCCAATGTCTGGTATTGATTTAAAACGAAAATAAAGGAGTGGGTTAAATTAATCTAGCAAAAAAAGTAAGCAACTGCATGAAGGAATACTTTCAATTTGAGAAAACTACATGATCTCTCTCTAAGTAGGAAGAAAAGCATCTTAACAGGTACGTGATTTAGTATATACATTATGAATACAAAGCAAAATCCATTATAATAAATACCCAGTTTAAGTAAGCATTACTGAAATAGTAAATAGAGTATATTGGAAATAATCATGTACCAGAATAAA
>NW_008824807.1:1031148-1032949 GCF_000699105.1 Pygoscelis adeliae | reverse complement strand
TACAAACATTTGATAAACCTGACATACTCATTTATTACAGAGGTCGTACCAGATTTGTAATGCTCCTAAATATTCGATACTTTGCTTTCCACATTTGGCTTTTATGAAGGATGCAAAATGATCTGTATATTTTTCCTCTGTTTGCACCCTTTAAACCCAAACAAGACTTACAAGGAAAGTTACCTTCTTTGGCAGGGTGGGGAAAGGGATTTCCTAAGGCCTTTCTTTTCTCCTCTTTCCTCCCCGCCCTCCAGTAAATGAAATTAAAGGTCAGCAAGTATTCAGTGCAGTGGAAAGCCCCAGGTTATAAAAATAAATGAATTAGAAAAGCTGCCCAAGATTATAACAACTGGCCACGTACTCTCTAGACCATTCTCAAACCCAGACATGGTTGTGGAAATACACTAGGTATCCTGACATCGCTAGCAAATATGATTAAAGTATATTTATAAGCATTGTGAAAAAACACATCATAGACAGGCAAAACATGTCTCCCCAAATATTTGCTCTTGTCATTCAAGAGATTAATCCCTGAAGGAAACAATCATATAATGCATTTTCCATCTGCTGTTTTTCTCTCTCTACTCTAAAGGCACAGGAAAAATACATCTTTTAAAAACAGAAATTATTTTTTGAAATATTCTTTAAATATTTTCCTGCTCCTTTTGATAGGCTGTAATAAGATAGTTATCTGTTTTATATGCTAGTTGAAATCCTTGCAAGAGGATTAAATGCTAACATGAGGCTATCACAGACAGTGAGCAAAATATATTTAGGTTCTTAATTTTCAGACCAGTTTGGTCTCAGGGCACTGTTTCAGAGACATTTTAAATCCCTGTTAAGCCCACCTGTGGGCTTGCCTCTCTCCTCTTGCTCTGGATCACATACTCTCAAGCCCCATTAGTGCTCTCAACAGCAGTAATGGTCCTGTGGCCACCCAGCTCAGTTTTCACCTGCATCAGGCTTCTGCTCAAATTGAGCAGCTGCATGACTGTTCACGCCAGAGAGAGGGGGTGGCAGGAGTACGTGGCCCGGGGGCTACAAGGAGAAGAGGGTTGTCCCCTCTGTCGCTCCTCCAAAGTGTTTGGAAACCTCTGGGAGAACAAAGGTACCTGCACCCTGGAGCTGCACATACCGTCAGGCATAGCTGTGCCCAGGACTGGACACCTGGCTTTTGCAGGTTCAACTGGAATACGTGCCTGTTCCCTTACCTACCAAAGGACCTTTGGGGAGGTGTTGTGGGTTATTAAAAAGCATGAGAAAAGAACTTGATGACAGACAGACGGACCATATCCTCTTTTTATCCTCATTTAAATACAGGCTTAGCTTCAGGCGTGCAGTCCCATTGATTTAACTGGAATCATGAAATCTAACAACACACGTGTGTGTGCGTAAGTGCACACACAACACATTAGTTTCTGGATAGACATCACTTCCTATCAGCTGATTCAAACAAAACTGAGTTGCAGTAAACCTCAGTGGCTTCAGAGGCACGGTTTGGGGATTTGTAGCTCCTGTTAGAGCTAGGTCCTTTGGGCAGTGCTAAATGCGTCCTTTTCCTTTCTTCCCACTTTCTCCCACAACAACAACAACAACTATAACTTCATTTCAATCCATCTTCTGTAGAGCACTTACATGGAGGGCAGGACATATGAGTGACTTATTTGAACCACAGAAAGGTAAAGTATTGAACTTGGTTTTCCCTGAAAGCCAGCAAGTTAAAGGGAGAATGCTTCTGCAAAGGTTTTAGTAAAATTAATATCTTTTTTCCTATAGCTAGCAATTTTTAGAGAGAACAAAT
>NW_008824807.1:986502-1031037 GCF_000699105.1 Pygoscelis adeliae | reverse complement strand
GATCCCAAAGTGAAACTAGAGTGGTATTTAGGACCACGTTCTGCTTGATCTTTGACTAAACAAGACAACTACTTATGCTTTTTCACATGCCCCTGTGCAACACACTTCCACGAATCAACTACTAGAGATAAAACAACATTAACAGTGACAGGAATAAGGTATTATACTGACACAAAAATAAAAAATACTTTGCACTTCTATGGTTTCTGTAAAAATTCAGCATAAAGCATGCCTGAAACACTCAAACTCTGCAGTTTCTCTCTGTATCTTCCTCTTTTTTTTCCCTGTCTCAAGGAGAAATGGCCAATGAAATACCCAGGAATAACATACTTAGTGTTGTAACATAGCTTTTCATTCTTATACAGCTATGTCAACCCACACAAAATGCAATTTTGATGATGATCAAAACAGCCCCACAGCATTTAATATTTGCCACTCGGGTAGTGAATTAGAGACATTTGGGTACATCACTGAGATGACAGAACACATGCATACTGAGATGAACAAGCTGCAGCAGCCAAAGGGACTGGTCATCCCAGCTATGCTAGGCTCAATGACCAATTCAGGAAGAACCCTCCTCAGAAAATTTTTGGCATGAAAATACAGGGTATCAGTATTTGTTGTTTTTCCTTCTACTTCATTCTTGGAAATTAAAGTTACCTTAGAAATTAAATGAAGTATCACAGTAAACTTCCTATTTTAAATTACTCAACAGTCACTAAGTGCTTACTGTATTACATTATATTGCTGCCCATGACAAAAAAATGACAAACCAAAAAAAAGCCATATATACTTTTACAGAACGGCATTACCAGGTTTTTTTAGAAAAGATTCTCTGTTTTTAGGGTCTTATAGGACCTCCAAATATTAGTAAAAACTTTTAGAGGAAGCAGGCAAAAGTGAGAAAGATGGAAAAGGTAAAAGAAAAGGCAAGGCTTACCCCAAAAACTCGTCCTACAGCAAATGCAGATTCATTTTCACTGGAGGCATAACTCTATATACACTATACTTCCCATTTAGCCCAACAAATAACAGATCATTAGCTACTGCTGTTTTCAAACATTCTAGAAATGTTATTGTCCATAAACACGCCTGCAGAGTAAGCCCCCCCACCTCCCCCCCATGATTACTTCTGCACTTGTGAAGCCGTGTAACTGGTTACTCTCTTGGAGACGTTCAGCACAGGATTAACGAGTAGCTAAAAGCCATCCTCTCATTCCAAGTTTAAAACCGCAGTTTTGATACCACAGCTGGACACCTGCCATCACTGCAGGCTTCAAAGAGGAATACAGCTTAAAAAAAAAAAGAAAAAAGAAAAAAAAAAAGAAAACCGTCTTTCGGGAAAATTCTTCTTCCCCGTCTGCTGCTCTGCAGCATCTTCAGCCTCCTGGGGAGAGCGTTTATTCCACCGCCAGTTTTGCATTCCAGCTCCAGAAAGCTGCAGGCACACCAAGCAGTATCTTTCAATTATTTAAGTTTGGGAATCCTCCAGAATTGCTTTCCATAAGCTGTCCGGGAAACGCTGCTTGGCAAACTATCTGCACTATGGCTAGGACTCAGACTCCCTGTACAGACTACATAAAGGACTGATGGAAGAGTCTTTCTTAAAATAGTAACGTCCTCCCCACCACACACACACACACACACTGCATCGCTAACCTGCACTGACATAATCTGGCAAGTGAAATGGGAAGAAAAATTCTATCTTCTGCCAACAAAAGAGGAAATTATTTAGTTGGATATTAAATAAACTGTAAGAATTTAAGAACAATAAAAAAAACAAACCTCTCAAACTTCTTAAATGCACATATTTACATATACAGCATCTCTTTCTTTATTCTCTCTTCTAGACACATGGTTGAGTTACTGAAGTTACCAACTAGCACCAAAGCCACAGAAGCCACACATATACGGACATCTCTTTAGTAAAAACAGAGTAAAATGTACCAGCCTAACTTCTTTCCCCAAGGTATGTGTGAATGCTATATTTTCTTTTTTTCCAAACACAGTTATGGAGGGACAGAGAGTTGTTTTCTGTTATTTGCGCTTTTTTTTAATTATTATTTTTAAACTATTTTTCCTAATCCAAAACTGAAAGCTTGCAAATCTTTAGAGAAAGCAGAAGTGAGAGGAAAAGAAAGAAAACAGTACTGCCATGCAGCTACATAAGCAAGAAAGAGTCTCTCTTTTTTCTAAGACTATTTTGAACGAAAGCATCCTTTTGAACAGAAGCAACACTTAACTATAAGCCTCAATCTGGAGCAATGAGTTAACTCTGTAACAAAAGCGAGATCTAAATTAACTGAGAAAATACCGATAGTAGACAGTATTCCTTGCTAGCAAAGACAAACTCAGGCTTATTGCAATAGGTCAGTTTCACACATATATAATATTAGTCAATAAGCTAAGGGTAGAGAGCCATGCATAATAAGGAACCAGCCACTGACACATAGTGACAACACACCACTAATAAAGGAAGAGTGACCTTTCTATTAAATAGAATTTAAAACTTTAAAGAGTACAAGAGTTTAGGTCCTAGAAGCATAAATTAGCTATGCAATGGACAGGGCACACCAGATGATGCAATTACCACATATTCTAACACACCTGGTATTGCTCACTATCACTGGTCCTGTTCACTGCAGCTTGCATTATCAGCAGTACAATGCGTACCTGAGTAAAGTGTTCATAAAGAGTCAAAATATTACTGGAAATTATCCTAGCATTAAAAGATAGTTCTAGCTGTATTGGAGGGCAATACGTATGCTGCCTAAGCACTAAGCTGAATTACAACTACAATTTATTGCTCCGTCAGTGTTTGCCAAACAGTGGCTATGCCATGTTCCGTGCATGCCAAACAGTAAATTCAAAAGAAAGCTCCTGAAAAGTACAGAGAACTAACTTTAGCAGTTATGAACATCACCAGATACACACTTCCCTGCATTTATTAAAATACACCCCACAAACCTAAGTAAAATACTTCACGGGTGAGGGCCAGCACCCTGTTCATTTAAGCTTCAAAGAAACTACCTGTCCCTCCTTTCACACGTTCTGACCAAAAAGTTTGCAACAAAGAAGCTGCAAATGGCAAAAGATTAATTAATGCAGGTTTTTCATTAACTCTTTTTAAACTTCAGAGCTGTGTAAATTAAAGATAAAGTAAGTTGACTCCCTAGAAATCGTATTAAAGAATGAAGTGAGTCAGGGCCCCTAGAGAGATAATGGAAATCACGTCTTCAGATAGGCTTTACAAAGCTCAATTTTAAATTGAAAAAAATGTCAAATCCTGAGGTTTAATTAGACCTGGCATGTCTGGACCGCTGGGAACATTTCCATAATTTCAATCATCAAAGTAATTATTGGAGGTTTTAAGGCTGGATGGGGGGGAAAGGAGATGGGATAGCAAAGGGGAAGAAGCAAAGGAGGCAGCTTCTTTCTCACCGCCAGCGTAGCAATTTAACTTTTCAGTTTTGCACCTAACTTTGATCAAAAAAGGAAAATAAACTTGACCCAGTGATAACACTTGAAGCCTCTGTACAAACAAACAGAAAATTAACTTAATCATCTTCCAGCTCCCTCCCTCAGGCAGCACTAAGCAAATGAGCTACATCTTCCTGAACAAAAATTCACAAGTAAATACAGGGTTTCTGTTTTCAGCTCCTTCCTGTGTGACCAGGAACAGATTTGTTCCTTTCATTACTATAATCTGCATCCAAGAATTTGGAGATTTTATATCACACTTGTTCAAAAATGAGTTATTTGACATATTTCATGCACCTTTCTAATACACCTGAAGAATTTGGAGGAAGTAGGGTTTGAATTTCAGCTGCGCGTATCAAAAAGGAAACAACCTCTGTCAGGTAGTACCTGACACAGTTCCAAGTCTCACCTATTTTTAACAGCCTTGGATTTGGCCACCACGTTCAAATATTGATAGTGGCCCCAATTCAGCAAACAGCAATGCGCACTTTTATCTTTATCACACACGCTTAACTTTGTTCTTGTGAGCAAAGAATGAAGGTCAGAGCAATCTTGCTTTTCTTCTTAAGCAGAGTTCCTCACTTAAATATTAAACATATCCTACATGAGTTTACTTAGAAGTTATATGTCCATTAATTCTCTAGCAGCACTTCTCTTTTTTTTTTTAATTAAAAGCTCTACCATCACAATTACACAGCTCGCCAAGACTGCAACGATATCACAGCTCTATTGTCGACTGTATTATCCTACAAAGAAATTTTATTGTTTTTGTTTTTTTTTTTTAAGTATGCATTTTTACAGAGTAATGTTAGAGTAAAAATACAAAAGGGATTCCCCAAAATAAACAGAAAGGCCAGAGACCAATATATTAAAGGCAGCACTTACACTGAGGAAAAGACAGATATGGTCACCTGACAACCTTAGCTATTGATTTCTGAGCAGGCAGTTACAACATAGAGGTGCAAATGTAGCAGCAGGAGGGCTACCAGCTCTCTTAACGTTGTTCAGCTTAGAGGAGCAGCCACCACGGGACCACCAAGTCCCCACCATCATCGTTGGACTATACTGAATGCTAATTTAAGCATATACTATCAATACAGACTAGATATAGAATATAAACATATGATCTAGATTCATACTATCAAGGTAGCAAAGAATAAAAGCCTTTTTACAAAAACTAGGATCAAATGCTAAACAAGGCTTTGCATTTTTAGTTTACTTGCTATATTGATTAGAAACACCTCATGTCACCTCACAAATTATTATTAATACAGATCTAGCAAGTATAAATATATAAAAAAGTCTGTGTTGTATACAGACTATAAGTACAGTCATTTGCGGCTAACGCGCAAAGAAGCTCGCCGATTTTGTAAAGAAATAGCCAAGTCCTGAATCTTAAGCACTTACAACATTTTCAATTTTCTTCAAGTTAAGCATGTATCTATTGCTGTTTGCCTTATACAGCCTAGAGGAGTGGAAACAACTAGAAACTGCAGTAGATATATCCTCATAAACTATGTCTTTGTAATTTTAGATTCAGAACTAGTTCAGACTAATGACAGTAACATAAAGTAAAACATATTCCCTAACTTCCTCATAGCTTTCCTCTGCCAAAAGCAATTAAGAGTACTGCACCTTTGGGGAGTGAAGAGGAAGGGAGGGTATGCTTCATGAGGTTATGACCCTTTCTCTGATAAAAAACAAAGATCTCCGACTCCATTCCACAAGAGACTGGATACTGAAAACTATTCCACTTCCTATTTTCCCCTGGAATTGGTTCATTCTTCTTAAGTGCGCTGGTTTTGGTTGGGGTAGGGTTAATTTTCCTCATAGTAGCTAGTATGGGGCTGTGTTTTGGATTTGTGCTGAACACAGTGCTGATAACACAGGGATGTTTTCGTCACTGCTGAGCAGTGCTTACACAGAGCCAAGGCCTTTTCTGCTTCTCAGTCCACTCCACCAGCGAGTAGGCTGGGGGTGCACAAGAAGCTGGGAGGGGACACAGCCGGGACAGCTGACCCCAGCTAACCAAAGTGATAGCCCCATACCATATGACATCATGCTCAGCATGTAAAGCTGGGGGAAGAAGGAGGATGGGGGGGAGGTTCAGAGTGATGGCATTTGTCTTCCCAAGTAACCGTTACGCGTGATGGAGCCCTGCTTTCCTGGAGATGGCTGAACCTGCCTGCCAGTCTCAGTTGCCAGCTGGGGTTAAACCACAACATTAAGTCTTACAGCAGGATCAGCATTACATTCAGATATGTGGATTGTTACACTCTTAAAAAAAAAAAAAGTTGATCTCTCAAAATCCGAGCAAGTCTTTTGGTTGAGTTCCCTCTTTGATCTGAACAAGTCAACCCTGAATTCTGAGTTACATGCCTCTGAGCAGGCATATTCTGTACTACCATTACACGTTAAACTCACAACAGAAATAACATATTCATGAGCACTTGCTTTTATTGGGTCTAAAGCAGCATTTTTCTTGCACTCTTTTGCCAGCTGGGGCCTGGGTGATCACTTTCAGTTAAAACATCTGTGGCCATGGCACCTGCCTGAGGGTCCATTCCCACCAGCCCCCCTAAAGCTCAAAAAAAGTCTTTGAATATGGGCGTACATAATCCTTCCTTCAGACCCTGAATGCGAGGAGTATTAGAGAAAAAACAGAGGCAATTATCCTCCATTGCACGAGGGAGATACAACATGTTAGTCTAGCCCAGTTTTCTCCATTACACACTAACAGCAATATTGCTGCTGCAATATCTTGAATAAGAAAAAACAAAAAGTCAAGCCAAATCAGAATTTATTTTCTTCTTGTAGGCAAGGCATACACCATGATCTAATCTGAAATGGCAAACTACCTGGTTCTTCGGGGGTGGGGGTTGGTGAAGAATACGAAGGCAGCTTTTTCAGATATGATGCCTACAGGCCTCTTTTAGCATACAGGGTATAGCTAAGCCAGAATTACTACTTCTTTACTTCTGGCTGATTCAACTTCCCACCACTACTACCTTTTAAAAGTGTCAGACTGGACATTTTCTCTCAATATGGGAGAGAAGAAAGCAGTAACTTCCGCCATACTCCTTGTTCTCCTCCTATGACGGGATACTCCCAATTAACCCGTTGTCAGTGCAATCATATACTATTATAAAACCAGAAACCTGAGAAACAGAATACAATGGTTTTACAGATTTTCTTTTTCAGCCACCTCTATCAGGATTCTCTAGGATTACCTTTAATCCTGTAATCAGAAAGACCATTTCACAATGGGGCTAAGAATTTACCTAAACCAAACTAAAACGATGCCTTTTTATGCCAAGGGAGTAAAGTTGAGTTAGTTCCATCATCGTGAAATGGAAATAGGCTACTGTTTTGTTCACACTGAATTGGAGAATACACTGTGATCTCAGCTTGCTTTAGAGGAAAAAATCTACCTGCCCACTAGGATTTCACATTGAGATTGCTATCGCAAATGAGCTATTGTGGTTTAACAATCCCTTCTTTTGAGCACCGAAAACACAGCCTTGGACATTTGATTAACAAATTCAGCCCTCCCGTACATAAACACAAGAAAAGATTCTTTGTAAAATGGTACCACAGAAGGTAACAAACCATATCACAGAAATAAGCACACCGCCGCACACTGCCGGCCCTCTTCCTGAGGTTAATCACAGGCATCCAACCTGCCACCAGTGAGAAGAAACTTATATTCATGTACGTTATTAATTTGCTTATCTGCAACCTCACTGTTTACCTGACAGTCTGTTCACTTCCCATTTATACTGGGAGATGTTACAAAAAGGCATTTCAAGGGAAATTCCAAAGCTCAACATAAATAAAGGATTAGTTGGTGGATACTACTTTCAAGATAAGGAGGTATATACCAGCAGTAAAGGCACCTGAGCTAATTAAGCCCTTCTAACCACAGAATGTTTACTCTATATAAAAATTGGCTTCAAATGCTTTCAATTCGACTGCTAGCTACAGAACAGCCAACAAAAGTACTACTTGTTTGCACAAAGTAAAATGGAAACGGAATGACAAAAAAAAAACAAACACCAAAACCTTGTCTGGGTTTGAAACGCAAACTTGTTTGATTTCAGCATTAAGTTACTCAGTTATGAATGAGGGATGAAACAATGGTAGCCAGACAGAACATGCTTGAGTAAGCAAAAGAAAAACACTTTTAAACAGGATTATACCAACCACTGAGCAAATATTGTTAAAAAAAATAAAAATCCACCAAGAATACACCTTCAAATCAGAGCTCCTGTTTGCTCTGCTTCAGACAGAATAGAGTAGAAATTTGGAGAGCACAGATCATAATCACAGGTTTTATTTAATTATCATTGTACAAAGAATAAGCTGATCTGGGCACTGCATTCTAAATACAACCAAATGATTATACCAAATCATTGGTAAATACAATCCCAGGACTTTGAAAAGTAGCACTTACTCCTGGAAAGCCCACACATTTGTGGTGTATTTTACAGGCAACTCCATTTCTCTACACCATTTCCTAATCCTTGAAGTAAAGGCAGGGTCTCCTTTCTTCCACCCTTTATAGGTGCAGTTTCAGAGGAAAGCCCCAGAGGCTGCTTTTTTTTTCCTCCCTCTCCTTGGTGTGTATTTGCACATTGACTTCTCCAAACTGTGACAGTTTAATCTGTCAATAAATTTACACCTGCCTTTCTCCTGCTAACGATACTGAGATTTTTTTTAATTTTTTTTTTTTAAACAGTGTGTTTCATGCTTTCCATTTTGGATTGTAATCTGCAGTACAGTAGATCCTCCTGAGTGCAACATCATTCTAGCACCACGATGCTACTTCCCTTTAATTCAAGTGGAAAAGACCTGTGAGGGCTTAAGAGCTATAGTATCCAACTATCATAAAAATGGTTTTAAGATTATATTTGTATATGAAGACCATCTTTTGTAAATCCATAATGAAAAAGTAACTTAACTATCATTTTAATTAAATCTCCCAGCCAAAACTGTCAACATTTTGACAAATCCACTGAGTTACACCATGGGAGAAGCTTCATCTGAAAGAAGAGCCAGCCACCAAGCCTCAGTTTTCTATCCTAGTCAGAACTTCCCTCGTTCCAGCTGCAACCAACCGCCTCCTGTAACAATAAGAGCAGTAGGCATTAAAGAGCCTTACAACAGTGGTTAGTTACTACTTTGCAAAGATATGATTGGCAGCAGCTTCTTTTTTGCCTCAGGATAAGATCTGGGATGATCGGAACAGAGAAAGGCGGTGGGCAGAGTGAAACATCAGTAAGTACTAACTATGGAGGAGAAAAAAAAAAAAAAGAGGAAATTCCCCTGAGACGGCAGGTTAAAATTCTTCCCTGTGGGTTGCCCAGAATACAGTCAAGTTCCTATCAGGTTCCTTAGGCAAGCCAGGGACGTGTTGAAGTATTACAGGCAAGGAAATAAACAGACCCAGATTTCAAAGCCTCGCCCTGGCGCCAACGAAAACCCCACTTTCCCTCTGCAAGCTGTGCCTGTTGCTCTGTGTAAAGCTATCATTTACATCCTTTCCCAACTTGGCATTAAAAGTATCGTATTGCCCTGGCTGGAAGAGAAACAGCCCCTCATTTACTTCAGAGGCAAAGTATGTTTTAATGGAACTTATGGACGCAAGCAGTAATTTCATTAGCACAGAGTTAACACCACGGAGGAGGGAAAATGAGCTACAGTCACTTCTTCAGCATGCATGAAGCAGAACATCTTACTAAGTGCTGAATTAATCTTGAATTCTGCCTTCACATTGCATAAAGTTGGACAAATCCAGTCCAAAGTATGATTTGCCCTGCAAAATATTTATAACCAACATGGATGATTAGCAGCAAAGCTCCATGGTAAGTTGGCTAAGGGATGGCTAAACAGTTCAGATGCAAAAACACAAACAAACAACAAAAAAAAACCCCCAAAGCCAAGAAAAAAAATTACTTTCCTGCTGGTCTTGCTCCTGAAACACCATAGTCTGCGTGCTGGGTGAGAACAAGCACAGGTAGGTGAATACGTAACTAGAGAGGGGACAGGACTTTTCCTTCGTATGGTACTAGCGACATGTCTGCTTAGCTGTATCATGAAATCATAGCTCTTCTCCTGCAAGGTGGGAATTGCAAAACAAGGACTTAGCCATGAGCATGTCAGCCTCTCTAAACCTACGAATCCTTCATTCATTTAAAGTTAATCACTTGCTTAAATGCCTTGTTCCGAGAACTTGTAGTACTGAATCCAAATATGCTGACTTCTGTTGCAATAAGCACTTCAAAATTATATTTTCTCTATGCTAACACTAGAATCACTGTTATTGGCAGCACAACTTACAGGAGGTGTTTCAAAACTTTCTTCTTTGTTTTTTAAGCACAGAAATGGCATCTATAGTACATGTAAGTTTTCTGGACATTCCATTCCCACATCTCATTTAAATACAAAGTATTGCTGTAACATCTTGACATGGAGATCTCAAAGTATCTTAAAATACACTGAATAAACTTCAGAAGACTATTCCGTGATAGGAGTCACAATTGTACTGTAGATACAAGGACACGGCGGAGTGATATTAAGCGATGTGCCAAGGTGTCACAAGAAGGCGGTAGCACTCGCGTGCCCAAACCAGCACACGAGCCTCCTGAGTGCCAGGGCTGTGACTCGGCACCAGCTCAGATGTCTCCTTGCCCATGACGGTACTTCTGCAAACTCCAGCTGTGCTACTGGAGCCTGTTACTGAATACAGGAGGAGGGAAATACAGTATGTAATAATGCAAGCACTATACATGATTTTAAGCAGGCCCCCGATCTTAAGCAGATGCACACAGCAAAACCTTCTTCCTTGCTCCACACAAAAGCACCTTCAGAGTCCTCTACCAGAGTCTTCAAAAATCACTTAAATAACACTGGAAACAGAACAGGGTCTATATACGCATATGTAGATGACCATTTTCAACAGACTAACCGATTGCTTAACCATCCTGTGGCTAATTAAGACAAAAGGCTAAGTTTCCAATGATTAATTTGGAAGGTTAGGCCTTGGGTAAGGAGTCAGTGAGTTCAGAAACGCTGGCCACAGGGACTTGGACTGACTGTAGGCCAACCGAGTATGTGACCTAAAATAGACAACAAATGGATTTTTTGTGTGTGCGTGTGTGTGTGTGTGTGTGTGTGTGTGTGTGTGTGTGTGTGTGTGTGTGTGTGTGTGTGTGTGTGTGTGTGTATTTGCTTCAGGACACAGTTTCTTCCGGGGTTTTTTTTTTTGTTCTCAAAGTTGGTGGTCCACTGATCAGTCTAAATTACTCAGCTTCCAGTGCAACATATTAGTCCTTTGAAAGTGACACAAATTAAGCAGAAAATTAGAGTTAAATGCAGTGTCCTTAGAACTTTTAACCCAAACCTGTATATCCATTTATTTACCACAGTGGTAAATAAAGTCAGTGAATCACAGTATATTTCAACATTTATTGCACCAGACTGTTTAACACTATACTGTTTTCAGTATCCAATATTGATAAAGAAGAATCTTGGCATTTTAGCAAGAATAATCTCTTGGGAGAATCTGAAGAGATGACAAGGGAACTTTCAGCAACAGAAGTCATAACTAGGACTGAGCCAACAAGCAAATTTATGAGCCATTATTTAACATATTATTTTGATCACTAAGTCATATGCACAAGGTCAATAGATGCAATACGCAAAAACACACAAGTATTTTGAAGAAGCAGATAATACTATGTGTGTATATATATAGATAACTAAGCAACTATTCAACATTACAGAAGTGGTAGGGTTTTTTGTGTTTCTGAAGACAGAGTTCTCTTGTACGACTTTTAGGAATTCCTTCACTGATGACTTCTAAGCCTAACTTTCAAAATCCCAATAGCTTTAGACAAACCCATTCCACTTTTGAATGAGCTTCATAAGGTTCTCATGCTAAGGAAAAAAAAAGAAAAAACCTACAAAAAAACAACATGCAGGGCTACATTGCACACAGGAACTAAACATGTATTTCCCATTTGTTCGTAAGTAGGCCACAGATTTTTTTCTTCTGAAACCACTCCAACTTTAAAATCTGAGCTCTTTTTCAAGTTTTGTTTGGTCTTTAGATTTCAGTGGCATGTATACAAAACCACCCAAGAGCCCTCCCTTGCATCATTATTAATATTTGCAATACAACATATACGAAGAAAGAAAGGTAGACATCTAGTTAAAGGAGAGAGACCAGCCTCTATCCTCCTCCCAGTCTACTTAAGCAACACCTCTCAGCCAGGAGGCACTTCTTTGGTGGGGAGCTACAAAAAGCAAGGCAGAAACACTGAATCCTTCTCTCCTTTCTAACACTCAGCCAATCTGATTATCAGGGTGTTCAAGCACTCTGTCAAGGTACTGAGAAAAGATCACAGGATAAAGTCTAACAGCTACAACTGTATGATTTAAGAATGAAAGTAACTTTAAGTCATCAGGTTCAGTAGTTTCCTCTAATTACTGGATCATTTCCTATCTGGACATTTATAGTTTTTGATTGTACAGCTGCTAAAATACCTGTGAACACAGATGACTGCTATATGCAACAGCGTCCAAAGTTCAAGGTAACAAAGCGAGCTCAAAGTAGATTTTTATCTTCCTTTCCCCTTAACCCTTCAAACACCCTGAGCTATTATATAGTAATGTAAGATACTATTTGTTTGCAAACTGCCAAAAAGGAGTGGGCGGGGAAAGGAAAGCCTACAAAAAACCCTCTGGATTTAAACATTATCTGTAAAAAGGGCGCTGTTGTTTAGTAGTTTAGCATAGTCCTACTCTGTAATCTACATTCCATTCAAAACCTTTAGAATCACTTTGGACCAGCTCAGAGCTTGAAACCAGGGATTGCTCCCTTTTTCCTACCTAAGAGAAAAAAGAAAAGAAAGAAAAAAAAAATTAAAAAAAGAATGTGCATTAAATTACAAGGTACTGACTGACCTGGATTAGCCTTTATTCCATGTCAGCAGAAAAGAATTCCTGACATCTGCATCAATTACAAGGACAGAATAGACTGTTCCAAATGGATTTCTTGTGAGAAATAAATAAAGAAAATCAACTTTTGGCTTATTTGGGTGAATAAGTGTACCACTGTGTAATCTACTAATAAGATAGTACCTTTCTTATAAAGCCTTTCAAGTTATTTTAGGAACACAGCAATATTTAATCTCATCAAGTTTCTGCCTGTGATGTTTAATTCTAAATTGTTGGGAGGCCAGTTTTCCCTTATTTACAAATAATCCTAAGGATTTTAATCAAGGGGGAGTAGGGAAATGATGCCTACAAATAAGAAGAGGTGCAGAATTCGAATACAGTCAAGTCCTAGCACTTACGTTTCAAAAAGAACACCGAAAAATTGTGAAGACTGCAAAATAAGGCATGAGAATCATTTACTGTCAGAAACCCTACATCATACCGACAGACGAAAGAAGCTTGATCTATTCAGCTTACACAGTCCATAAGTACCTGTCTGAGGGTGACAACCATTTCTTCAATCAAACAAAAGTTTAATGTCGGAAGCTAAACACACAGACATGTTCAGTCTAGAAACAGGACTGAACTGATGGCATAATTAGGGATACAATCTCTTTGTCGCGGTTGATTCTCTAACATAAGTTCTTGCTTTAAAGACTAAATCTCTTTCTGAAAAGTTTGATATATCAGAAACAAAACCTTTACAATTCAGGTCTTCAGCTTGCAAAGACCCCATTATGCAGAGGATGGGCTTGAACACCTACTGCAGTCCCTCCAGGCTTTAGAAACTTCTAGCGACCTCTCCAATAGGCATAGATTTAGCATTTACTCTTTCCGTGAGGAAGTCCACATATTTTTCTCAGCCAAACCAGAACTCATTTAAAACAAAAAACCCCCATTTTTCTTCCCATGCACCAAATCCGATAGGTAATACTTGTACTGACAAGCAGAATTACTGCTGTGGACACCGCAATCTAGCACTGGATTTGGAAGAAAGACCAATTAACTTTTACAATCAAAACCATATAGTTTTGATTAGTTTTACTTTTATCATTTTAAATTTCAGCTTTATACAAGGAACAAAAGTATCAAAAGTATTAAAATACAGAATGTCTCATATGTAATGATTTTGCAGTTCTTCATAAAATCAAAGTTAAGTCAACGAGGATGTCACCTCTGCGGGGACAGACTGTGCATTTCAGTCAGATTAAACACTTTGAATCCAAGACTTGGAAGATGTTGTTAATTTGAAAAGAGGTAGAAAAAAGGTGACAACCTTTTGTTAGCGACCTACCAAATGTTACTATACATCATTGAGTAGAAAGAGCACATATTCTGTAAAACTTTACGTGTTGTTAAGTGTTTGAGATGAAATATATAGTAGCAGAACTTGACATTTAAGTGGAAAATCTACTTCCATATACATAACTTACTGTAAGAAAAATTATATCTGATGTATAAGGTGAAATATCAATTAGTTGTGCTTCTTGACAGATTGTAAAAACAACTATAGGCTGAAATGTTTGAACTGGGATTTTCATATATCTTTACTTAGTAACAAACTAAGTCTGCCAAATACAGTACTTGAATACATCCAGACTTGAGGAAACTTGCCAGAACATCTAACTTGGCAGAAAAAGATTAAGCAGGATCTTGTCTGGTCAACAAGCAGTATTTTCAGCTCTGCAAGATTCAGGGGTTTTTAGGGGTTTTTTTCTGTTTTTTTAATTCGCATTCAAGTCTAGAAGAATTATAAAGGCTCAAACATGGAACCAAGGAGTCTCCCTGTATATCAGTGCTTACAAACACATTTGTTGGCTTATGTCAAAGGCAACCCATGTTATATCATTTTCCTTTAAACTCAAAAGGAAAAAAAAAAAGGCATAGAAGTAAAAGCCATATTTTTTCCATCCACCCATTACCTTCAGTATGATTTCCCCCACCCCCCAAGCTTCCCTTCTCCCTTTCCACGCTCTCCCCCCCCCATGTTCCCTGTATTTTACATTAAAGATTTCCTGGTATGACATTATCAGTGTGGCCTTTCCAGCTCTTTTATTCACATGCAGAGAAGGGTGTGGGTAACTTATAAAAGTAGCTGTAAAGTAAATATGGCTATAAACTTTGACAATTTTATGAAAGGCAGTTATTTGTCTGTTCAGAAGTGACAACAATGCAGTGACATTTTCCCACCAAAGATAAGTGCAAACCTGGGTTTGGGTATTGTACACTTCAGTCACAGCAGTAATGCCACAGCTTTGAAATTCATGAACTTTAAAGGTTTGTACACCGATTTTTATTCTCAGCAAAACTTTGATGTCCCCACCTCTCAAGGAAGGGACCCACAGAAGCCATCTTACAGCTATCTTCCAAAAATGTAAAAATCTAAATACAGGCTCAGCATCCCCAAAGAGGAAGAGAACTGAAAAATACAAAGAGAAAAAAAGCACAAGAAAACAAAAAATATTTTTTCATTTAAAAAAAAAAAAGTACATTCTCAAACACCAAGAGAATGTAAAAAGCTGAGTCAGATCCTCCCCAGCAGGGCTCATGGCGGGGGGGGGGGATCAAAAGCAATCAAACTGGGGTGAGAGCACAGGCAGGAAGAATTTTACCTGCCTTCCAACAAAGTCTCAACCACCATCTTCAGTCTGCTCCCAAAAAGGAGCACTTAAAAATGCATGGTAATTCTGGTGGGTTTGTCTCACTCTCCCACGCCCTGGCTACACAACCCCAGCTGGGGCTGAAGCCGGCTCCAATAGGGTTGTACCATTCCTCTCCCTGGCCTGGAGAGCTCAGCGTAGCACAAGGCATAGGAACACGCTGGTACGGTTGGATTTAGAGCACAGAATGACTCCAAAGGCATGATCTGAACCATATCCACATTTCTCCATCTGTCCGAAAGATGTGTGGCAAAATGGACTGGAGCTGCTGCATTAATACTGTGGATTCCAGCCAGGCCTGAAGTGATGAGCAAGTCTCTGTCTGTGATAAATGCACACAGCGTCCGTGTATATTATAAAAGTTTAGGTCATGATAAAAGATTGCAGAGGCACAGCTGTATTTAGAAACAATTGTTCTCAGTGAGAAAGCTAGACTCAACATACAAGTTTCTGGAAGTGGTGTACGGAGCATTTTCCCCCGAAGCACACGGCACCACGAAGGATGCACTGTGAGCTCCCATTGCTGCTTCTCCAAATCAAATGAAGCTTGTCATGTCATCCTGAGCCCCTTTAGCTCTGGGCATAGGCCAAAAAATCAGTACTCTCAGTACACTTCCAAACTGGCAACCTTCCACAGTAGACAAACTCTATGTTAGGCGCAAACGTAAGACCTGTTCAAAAGCCATCAGTCCCTGCTATCCTAACTGTAGCCAGGTCTTGCAGTAAAAGTTGCAGAATTGTAACAAACACAAGAACTCAAGTTCTCAATGGCATTAGAGTTCTTAGCCATATGAAATGCGGGCATTATTTTCCTTCAGCAGTTCTCTTACGAAACACTTTGCTAAAAATATTTCTGAGCACTTCATTAAATGCACGATGTTAACAAGAAATATGCAACTAGCCAAATAATTATATTTATACGTGCCGAAATTATCATTTCAAGATGCAGCCTAAAACCTCAGTCTTGCAACACAACTCAACCATATATAGCTCCTTGCACCCACCCATTACTCCACAAATTGCAAGAACCCACCTCCTTCCAGGCTGGTAGCACAGTGCTCTGTTAACACTGAAGTCTGGAGCAGTGGGTCCAAGTATACGAGAAGATGTGGGTGTGAGGTTTTTTGGGTTTTGGGTTTGTTTTTTTTTCTTTCGAGAGGTAGAAATGAGAGGGGATGACAAGCTGCAGAACTAAACAACTCGCTTTAATAAGGACTATGGTTTTATAATAAAATCAGGACATTCTTCATAAATATTTCTGAGGAGAGAAACGAGCAACAAGTTCACGGCAGACTTCATGCACAAGAAAATTTTTCTGTCACGTGGAAGGATTTTCTAGCTAGCAGCTGTCAGTGGAACAAGTCTTTAAATACTCTGCCTGTTTTAGGAGGTCACAAAATATTTGTGTGGTCAGGTGGAGGAGGGCGACTTTGGGCACCTTCTATTTCATATTCGAGTGCCAGGTGCTGTAAGGGTAGACCAGTGCCTCTAGTTAATACTGCCACTTCTTTGAAAGTGGAAAGCCTATGATTTCCAAAAACTTTAGACAGTCTTTAGATTTATTTTACTACTACTCAACTGTGAAAAAAAAATATTACTAAAGACATGAGACACGAGACAAAAAATTCCATTTATACGTATCTATACTTACAGCCCTAAGAAGGCGCTCTCTGTCTCAGTTTGAATGATTACAGAGCTCCCAGGGCTGGGATCTAATACCAAAACTGTCTCACTGGATAGGGATCCTAATCGGGGACAAACCCTGAAATGCAGCCATTTTCTTTCTGGGAGAGTTGTAGCAGAGTTGCATCTTCCTAAAAGGTTTCCTGTTGCCTACGAACTGTATATTTAATTAAAAAAACATTCAAGACAGGACATCCCATCTTTAGAAACACTGGCTTGCTTCGGACATGACCAGACAGAACCATCTCCTGGCCAGACATCAGGCAAAATTCCCTAATGATTAGCCTCATACATAACTTGATTCTTCAAATATTACTTTCCGTTGTGAAAGATATACCCTCTCATGAGATAAGATTTAACTATCAGCATGAAATTTTTATACAGTGAAAAGTACAAATATATAAACTGATAACCACCCTTCTTACAAACAGACATTGAGAGGAAGCACGTGGTTCCTAACTATCTCGACAGAAACTAGACATAACAGAACCCAAATAACTTGGATTGCCTGGCTTTCCTGAACCAGGAAAGTCCAGACTTGCTAGGAGAGAGCTTACATTCAAAGTCTTACCACCTTAAACAATTTCTTAGTCCTTCCATCATCTGAAGCACAGACTACTTTGTGTGCATATGGGAAGAGAATTGTGCATTGCACCTGGAAGTTGTGTCCATTTTTAATTATTCTATAAAATATATGTTGCAGGGATCACTGCCAAGATGTGTGTAATGGAATTTATATTAGGCCTTGTTCCACAAAACCCACAACTAAGAACAGCTACTATTTTCAAAGGATTTGGTAACTTTTAATGTCTTGAACTGCACGATCAGTTTAACAGCATGTTCTGACCAAAGAGGCTACCAGAACATAATGTGGCTTTAATTTAAAGAATAAAGGCCTCCCGCGTGCTAAATCCAGCCTCTCCAAGGCTCTTTTGCCTGCACGGCTAATGGACCTGGACACAGTGCAACAGAAGCAGCCTCTCCACCCCTGCACCTCCTGCTCTTTTCAGCTCGCTGACTCTTCAAGAAGCTGACTTCAGTAGTTTGACATATCGCTCCAAAACACATAGAAAGGTTCTATTAATATTTTATCACTCATAAAACATCAAAGCTAGATCCCCTTCCAGTTTATCAGCAAGCTGCAATTTCCCCTTTTTTTAAGCTAAATTAAACTACGGGGAGCCAATTAAAAAAGCAAAACCTAACAACTAAGCCTTCCCCTGTATTAATCTCTCTACATCTAGGATATATCAAGGCCTCTCAGCCCACTTCTAATGTCAGTGGCATAGTTTGAAATTACTGATAGATGTATAATTAGGTGACTAAAAGACAAAAAAACCCCCACTACAACTCTTAAGTGATAATTAATATTAGCAGGCTTGAATTTGCTAACTATATAGCACCTGCCAAAGTTCTTCAGAGTCAAGTGGTAAATAATTGGGAGGTACCTGTGCTTGCTGCACGCCTTGGCAACTCAAAGGGCAAAAAGTCTTTGTATCTTTATTTTTAGCAGTTTAGATCTCTTGGTTTTAAGGCTGCGGTCACCCCAAGATGAAAGAATGTAACCTCAACAATCTAATTTATCTTAAGAGTTGTAGCTTACTTTAAATGGTAGTAAGTAATCAATATTTGCCTCTTATCCTTCGATGTCCTTTAAGTTGCTTTGGAAGAAATATGGCTGGGGAGGAGGGGAAATCAATGAATCTGAAAACAGATTTCTGGCATGTCACTTGAATAAAGCAGCAAGATAAAATATGGAGGAAATTTCAAAAGGGAGAAAAAGCACAGTTTTGGGGACAAAAGCTGATTTACATTTAAGAAACTGTCAACTTTACAGTACTTAAATGTATTTTTACACCCTATTAGTGTAAGTAAAATCCAATATTAACACTAACAGAAAGATTAACTGTTACTATTGCTCATTTGCTGTATATTAACCCTGTCTGGTTGGCAGCAGTCTGGAGTTCTTACCATTGTTTGTGTTTCCACACAACAATATGGGGAGCAGTAAAAACCCTGGAATATGTGACAGCCAAAAAAAAACAAAAAACAAAAAAACCCAAACCAAAACAAAAAACCTACCCCCCAAACCCATGATGAAACTGGCAAAGGAAACTACTTTAAACCATGATTTCTAACACGACAATTTTCATGATAACTGCATCTATTTAGGATGTTCTAAGTACTGCAGAACAGTAATTTAACACATAGTAGTTGCTTTAACAAAAATAACTGTTCTGTTTGGTGACAAAGTCTTCCCATAAAAACAAATCAAGAGAAGCAATGGCTATCATTCCTGACCTAGAAAGAGCAGATGTAAAGTATATTGCTAACATTTGTAATCACAGAATAGTACTTCTATGTTTTCACTCCAGGTCACACACAGCTAAGACTGTGTACACTCTGTCCGGGGTCTTCTCCAAGAACTATTATGATACTCAAATTATTTTTAAACAGGAAAAGAGAATTTAAACCTGCAACAGCTTCTTTAGGATCAGAAGCACATTTCCGAGATGGTAAGCAAGACAGATGTTAAGCATGACACAAAAATAAAAAATGCTATTTATGAAGGAGTATTCAATCAATCATTTTCTTCAAAGTATTTTAGACACATAGCTAAACTCAAAGTAATCAATAAATTTAATAATTAGACACTGTTTATCATTCCTGATGGACATCCACCTTGAAGGGAAACGTTCTCCCCTCCAATCCCACCACGGAGCGCTACGGGTGAGCCATCGTTAGAAGAATGCTGGGCAGGGGCTGGGGAGGGGAGGGAGCGCTGGGTGCCCCCTGCCTTGCTTCACCATGCAGGTCGCATCGCCTGGGCCCCATCGCAGCTGCCATCTGCCTCCACTGGCAATTTCGAGCAATGCAAACAGACCGCTAAAATTTTTGTTCCGATCAGAAAGGCAGATGCTGGGAACTCATTTATGGCATCGCTGTGCTTTACTTTCAGGCTCTGTTTGTGGAGCAATTTGGGGGTGGGGCTGTTTCTTATGTAAATGTGATAAAGTTGAGAATCATATCATTAAAAATTCCACTGGCAATATTTTACTCTGGACAAGCAAGCTCAGCTTTAAGTCAGGCTGACGGTCAAATTACAGTTAAATGTAAACAATTTTTAAAAAGCTCACAGTTAGGAGAGGGCCATCTTCAACCAGTTTTAAATAGCACCCAACTGAGAGGAATATTTACACCAGAATACACAGAAAATTAGTACACCACTTGTTTCTTTGCTTTAACAAGGAACCTTTGCTCCTTGTTTGAATTGCTTTAGATTTCTCTCAGCTTGGAACATCAATTTAGAAATAAATTAGACCATTAGCGTTCAGAAGTGGTTTAAAGAAACTAGCTGTTTATCAAGACACATCACATATTTGATTGCTTCATGCAAGCCACAGTTAGTCTCCCTATTTTGTACTACTCATAATTGGTTATTTAATATGTGCACTTTATTTACAAATCATGATACACATAATTTTGTATCATGTACAATTTATTTATACAAAAGCAAAAAAGTACATCAAACTCAAGTGCTACGCTTCTTAATTGCTTGAGAACTAAGAATTAATTACTGTTGAGACAGAAAAGCAAAAGTAATTCTTTAAAAATGGGATCATCAATATAAAAAAAACCCATAGTTTTCCAAACCTCAAGTTTAAGCAGTTCAGGCCACATAAGCTTTCTATAACTTGCGGATGACTGGAACACTGATCTCTGGTGGGATACCAGCCAGCCAGGACACCAGGGAAAGTGCTTGGCATTTGAAGAACAAGTTATTCTACCTGTTAATAGCCCAACCTTTGTAATCAGTGACTTAACCACCATTACATTACAGCAGCTGCATCTTCACTTCTGATGAGGAGCAGGCTTTACTGTACTCAAACACTTCACAATGCCCAGAACAGTCCACCTTTTACCGCCCCCTCGCTGCCCTCGATTGAGGGAGCCACCACCACTACCTCCTCCTCTTCACACCACCGAGCTGTGGAAGTTTAAAAGCCCATCCAGTGAACAGCCTGTTGGCAACCAAGAAAGAAAGTGCGACCGACCAGCGTGGCCCAGTGACTAAGGCAGTGCATCAAAATGCTTTCAGGAAAAAGGAAATTGATTCAATGTTGTGGTTTAATACATCATAACATTATCAGAGAATATGAGCCGCACTGCAGAGGGGCTGCAGTCTGGCTGCAGCAAAGCAAGTGCCGTGCAAGTACTGCTCCGCTGTACTTGCATGGCACAGCAGTTGCTCAGGCTGTTGTTAATATGCAAGTTCGGTGGACTGGAGCTAGCCCAAATTTCTCAAGAGAGTTATGACAAGAGTCATTATGCATTATGACAACAGTCTACAACCAGTGTTTCAAAGAAAGATGTGCCAACCTCTCACAATGTGCAGACAGAGGCCAACAAGTTAGCGAGGAGTCAGAAACAGAATATCCAATTTCATCACCCTTCCACTAAAACTTTCTCCCATTTCCAATCAGATTTTCAGATTTCAAATCTGCTTTGGCTTCACCACCTCCTTTTATAAGCACTAGGGTTAAGAATTTCAGATTTCATCTTCATACAGACACTTCCTCCTCCTTCAAGATATGAATTTTGGGGGATTAAAAGCTGCTACAAAATGAGGCTATGAATAGTAAGTAAGGAAAAATAACCTGGCACAGGAAGATTATATTACTGGGGACAGTGAGAACATAGCAAGCATGTACTATATTTTTCCCCAGCATTCTTCTAGCTTCCAACCATTTTCAGCTAAAGGGATTTCCTTGGTTTGCAGTGGCTCATTTATTTGGAGCCGTCTTCCAGAGACTTCCCTGGTCTCCCCTTCAACTCACATGATTTTTTTTAACATTCACAACATCCTTTGGCAGGGAAGTCCACAGTGTCTACCACCTTCTACATAAATAGCCAAGATCTTTTACATTGAATCTCACCCATCTAGTGTCATCTGATAGCCACAAGTTCTTGTCCACAAAATAGCACAGTTGGTATACACCTTTTATTCCAGACATCTCTTCCCTTCAGTTAGGCAGCAAGAAAGCTGCAGGAAACAGAGGATGGGGCAAGGAATAATAAAGAAACTAGTTCCAAAGAACAGGAGCAGGCAGACGAAGTATACAATCATCACCCCTCAGCACACAGATGGTTTTGTGCCCATCTCAGCCCAGTGATATACCATTAAGCCTACGAGTGCACTATTACCCGTTATCTCTGACTTCACGCGCACTTAAGATCCGAAAAAACTTTAGAAAAGACGCTTCATTTTCCCATCTACTTTTGTTATTTCTTTAAAAAGGGAGTAGTAATAATAAAGTGTAACAACAACTTTCTCCATAAGCATGGCACAAGATAGTACATTGCTATGTGCCCCCGAAAGCCCCCACAGTGCTGTGCAGAAGGCAGTCTACAGATTTGCATGTTTTTCCTGCGCGGCGTTACATATTACGGCAGAAATAGCATGCAAACGTAAGTCAGAGGAGTTATAAAACTAAATGAGTCTTATCACGAACAACAACAGTTAACAGCTGGTAGGCTCCCACCAGTGCCATCAGGTACACAATGCAAGGAAAAACACTGCTGTTACTATAGGATATTTTACAATGACATAAACTTCTTGTCCACTGGGATTTGTCAGTGGCTGTTTATAAAGCCCAGGTGTAACATTCGTTTCCTTCAGGATGCGAGTGTGAACCACACAGTCAGTGAGGGAGGATCCAGCTGGGGGAAGTCATGGCTCTTGCTTAATGAAAGAAGATGGAGGGGAAAGGGGGAAAGAAAGAAGAGTTTGGGGGAGTTTAACTTCCTCACATCCTTCTCTTCAAAGATTTCTACTTTTAAGGCACAGAAAAAAAACAGTCAAGCTGACTGGAGAAACCTAATAAAGGTTCCCGCATCCATATTCCTTTTATAAGCATTGTGCATAAAGCTACTGCTAAGATAGCACTTGCCTGATACCTCAAAAACTTTGAGCATGGGAGCCTTCCAAATGGGTACTAAGGTAGACATCATCTGGTTTCTTTGAAGCAAGCTTAGCTATGTTGTGAACAGCTGTTCAAAGGTATCACGACAAAAAAAATCAACAATCCACAGGATGAAGCACTTGGTTTTTTATGAAAACCATTCAGTACCATCAAAATTTTGTAAACCTATATAAGATTTTTTTAATCCTATAAGATAGATAATGCGTAATGGAAAATCTACAATCATTCCCCTGTGTTTTTGCAAATGAGCCATTGCCCAGCTCCAGATACCATCACAAGCAGTCGCTGTGAACCACAGCAGCCTCTCTGCAAGTGAGAGGAGGAATCTGCGCAATGGGTGGGGTGCTCCTGTCACAGCCTCATTTCCAATGGTTAACTATACTAGAAGTTTAAGAATGACTTTTCAGCAAACACGAGCAGAACAAATGCTAATTCCTTTGCAAGCTAAAACAGAAACACACTCAATCCACTTCCTGGTATTGACATAGTACATTGTTCTAAATGCATCCATTGTAAATAGAATATAATAGCTTTGCCATAGGAAAATAGTTAAGAAACAGTTATATGTGGATCATGGTAGGGGTTTTTTGTTTTAATTTGTTTGTCTACCACTCCTTGATAGCTACACAAGCTTCTTGAAAAATATTTTTCACATGTAATATACACAGACTTCCATCTTTGCAACAACCAGATCTCCAGGTCCGGAGTTTTTTCCCCCCTATAGCACAAAGCAAGCAGTGACATTTATAAGTGTAACTGTTGACTCTAAAGGGTTTGACAGAAGAGGTGGCAGAAAAGCAAATAGTCTGCCTACTCACTGGGGACCCTTGAGTCAAGGACTAAGAGTACAGTAACTTAATTACAGGAAACTCATTTCTCAGTTGTCTGCTTCTGTGTGCTTCATGGCTTAACTCGAGTATATGGAGCGGTGGGTGAGGGGCAGGGAGGGGCACTGCTAGGTTAAAGCAACACTGACTTTTTAAAAGTTTCCAGATAATCAGTTACTTTGCCAACACTTTGCTCAACCCAACTTGACCCTTATAAACGTGAAAGGTTAATTGTTAGAAATTTGTAACAACAAATATACCTTTTTCTTTTCTTTTTCTTTTTCTTTTTTTTTAAAACCAATGATAGCAAGAATATTTCTTTGGAAGAAAACCAAGCAGCAATAAGATGTCTGGAAATAATCAAGAAAGTTCACATAAATGTTTATGCATGTAAGTAGCAGTGATATTTTAAACATTAGAAATTAAACACTCATTTCTTAATTCTGACTCAGTCATACCAGTGAAACGTTTCTACATACTAGTAAACTGTATAAACGCTAAGTAAATAGAGAGATGCATATGATCAAAGACTATGGAAGTTTATCTTATAAGTCAGTGCTACAGCAGCCACTGGCATATGCCTGGCAATTCTTTTCAGTAAACGTTATCATAACATTCTTTGAAAGTAAGAGTATTTATGAGAATAAAACAACAAAACCTCTCAAAGTTCTAACTTCCAGTGCTAATGATTTAGTATCATTAGAAGACACTGGTATCATGTTTTGTCTTTAGTATAACATTTTCCTCAAGACGTAAGAACAGGTCTCTAAGTGAAGATTCATTTTAATTCATTATTTCATCTTTTTTTTTTTTTAAATCTTAAATTTAATTTCAGAAGAGTGATTAAAAACAAAGCATCCAGACTAAATCAAGTTTTGTTTTACTAAACATTGTATCTCTTAAAGCACATTTTTAGACAAACTTCTTGAAGAACTTCATAAGTTCTTACCGCAACAGAATACAGTAACTGTGATTTGAAAATGAAGACTCTGCATTGTCTCATAATTTTAATTAGCTATATTTTATTGTACGAATTTCTTACTTCGCCAACTTCACTAGTAATCCATCTGAGTACCTGAGGATGTGTTACTACAATCTAGAAAAAAGTGTTTCAAATTGTTGGTAGTTATTCAGCTTTTTTTCCTCATGCTAGTGGTTTATAAAACACAGAGTGTCATGAAAACCAACACACTGCAGCAAGCTTCACTGAAATTGCCTGTTGCACCTCAAAAGCCACAGAGCTCATTTCCATAGGCAAGAAGTTTATCTATTTTTCAGGTTCCTCATACCTCGGTCAAAAACCTGAGGTATTAGGTTAGGGAGGGAGGGAAGGTCAATATTACCTGGAAATAAAAATAATGTGGAGAAGTTAGACTATTTCCAAAGACCAAACATAAGAGTTGAAGTGCAGCATGCCAGAGACGGCCCTGCCATATCCATGCCTACTGCTGTGGGAACCCTGAAATTGCACATCCCAGGAGGCTGGCACTCACCATGCCACCCATGGGAACAGCTCCCTTAGGATGTCATCATTTAAGGCTATATATATGTCTACATACACACATTTCTATGTATGTATATACATGTCTATATCGTATGTGTGAGAGAATACATAAACAGTTATACAACCTTATAGGCCCAGTTTCTTAATGACCCAGACAATTTTCCGTGTGTCTTCTGTGTATGTGGAAGACTTCAAAGTCACGGGAATCTTGTGCTAATTGCCTCAAAATGTACAGCAAAGCATACATGGAGAAGATTTTTAGTTGTGGTATTCCCAAACACTCTAGTCGAATTTGGTGTCTGAAAGCTTTCCAGTTTTAGCTTTCCTTGATAACGTGCAGGACACTACATTATGTGTCTGCCTGATTAGACAGACATCAGAAGCTACTGAAAAACACAAAGACCTTGAAGGTACTGAACAAGATCCTCAGGGCAGTTTCTAGATCCCTGCTTAACGGCAAAAATATTTCTGGAATGTTTTTTACCTGTTAGCAGTTCTGGTGAAATGAAACCACGTTTACAGAAACAAAGAAACACTGAAGGCTTCACAAGTCTTCCAAAAATTAAATGAAACAAGCAGCTCCCTGCCTCCCTCTCCTGTACCTAGACATGAACAATCCTGTGTTCAGTTTCGACCTTCCGATCTGGGGATGGAGCTAGCAGGAAGATGATTGGAAACTGGTACCTGCAATGTCCTAATCTCAAAGACTGTTGTCTTTTCAGTGTCTAACAGAGCTAGCTCTCAGTCCTCGCCCATCCCTCTTCACAGGCATCAATCTCTGATTGCCAGCTTAAGAAGGAGAATCAATCTTTGTTTGATGGCCATGTGATGCCGTCAGTGACTCCATCATTAATGATGCTCTGCAGGATTCTTTCCATTCCCTCCCCTTCCTTCCCCCAGACCCCTGCTCCCAGCCCATCTACAGCTCTATGCTATCACAAGTCCTACCCTCTCTAATTCCTGATGTAAAGCCAAAGCAAACCTTACAACTCACTTACTGGAAGTTGTTTACATGGTAAATTAAAATGCAATAAGAGAAAATAAAGTTGCCTTTCACAGACAGAGTGAGTTTTCCCCAGATTTGATCTGAAAGTTTTACATCATTCCTATGTCTCGCTTAATTTTGCCAGAACTCCTCTTGGAGGCTGGAGAGCTGAAACGCAGCACCATCTGCCACCGTTCCACAGCCAGAAAGAAATTCAGTACTTAACATATATAATCAGTGTAATTTTAACACATTTAGACTTCATTAATACCTAGGAGAGCCACAGATGTGATCACATAGGCTACTTTTAGGGAAGCAACCAGCATGGTACATGACAATTTGTTCCACATCCTAACTCACAGCACTAGTGTAGGCTTTGGTTCTAACTGGACTTCATCACAGTGCTTTTAGCATAGGGATTTATTTATAAGGGGGGCACACAACATGTAAATCAGAGAGAGCTCAGCCTTTGAAAGACTAGCTGTAACTGCTTCTCCTCTTGTGTCAAGAGTTCTCATAGTAACGTGTTAAGCTTTACAGTAAATTTAAAAAAGAAATTAATAGAAAGGCCTTCTGCAGTTAAGCATAGCTTAATATCCTTTACATGGACAGAAATTTGTTTCTCTGCTGTTATTGATGCACTTTTTGAAATTATTATCAGCATGTTCCTTGATGCCTTTCGAATGTCAAAATGGAGGTTCAAATGCAATGAAAATATTTAGAACTAAATTTTGAGATGTATATCTTTAGGTTTGGAGAGAAAACAATATAAACCAGCCTGAGCTGCAAGCTTTTCAAACTAAAACATACATTTGAACGAATATAGCCCTTGTGTGAGGTCAGCAATGATCTAGAAAGCAAGCGTATACAAGAGCTACTACAAGTTTTGCCACAAAACTATCAGAAACACCTCACAACCTTCATGTGAAACAGCAAATTTTTATAAAATATTTTAATGAAACATTCAGCAGTGATTCTGAGGAAGGACTCAAATTAGCAGGATTACAATTGTTTTTAAAGAACAAATTTTCTCTGAAACCAAGTACCAAACTTTCAGATGCGGGAATTTAAAGTTAATGGACCTTGAGAAGAAAAAAATGGTCTGATTTTCAGAAAGATTGAGCATTTCAAGATTCCACTGATTCTGGTGGAAATCATGCATATTCAATTCCTCCTTGTATCAATCATCCCACATCTTAAATGTCAGCTTTGGTTCTCTGAGACTTAAGTATCCCATATGAAAAACTGGCCTCAGTCAACAAGATCTCTTTATCGAAAGGGGACAAAACGTCTTCTCCAAAGCTGAAATCCTAGCAGCACACTGGTCCTCCCCCCCTCATCATATATTTTAGTACTATCATGGATGATGGGCCAGGGAGGGAGGGAAAGGTTACACAAGAATAAGTGAAAAGTTCCTGCTATTTAGATAAACATGCACACATAAAATTAATTCAACTCTCCCTTAAGTTTAAGGCCAGTAAGGGAAACGCACTTTTTGACTTGAAAAATTCTTCACAAAATCACAATGCTTCTTTTCTTCAATAATTAGTCAAAAAGATGAAAGAAAACTACTAACCTTCAGTGCTGGGGACAGGTTCTGTACCACCTGGTGTTTTATCCGGCATCTCTGCAGACACAGGCTTTGTAAAACCTAATGGACACAAACCAAAGAAAGCGTTCTCCATCAAAACCGGTATGTTTCAGTAGGACACTCCCCTGCCCCATGACCCCCGCGAAGGATGGATTTTCAGCTTTCATCATTTCTGTGTTTGTATGTAAGACATGTAAACAAGCAAAACTCCCTAGAGATTAACTGCAACACCGACTGTCACCTGGACGTACTGCCAGGTAGGCGGGCAGAAAAGGACCCTCTAATAAATTGCAGTGGTAGACTGAAAGCACCAATTACATCTGGTGAACTTCTGTCTTTGAGTTTGTATATTTCTTTCCCCTCGGTGAATTTCCAGTGAGAGGCCTATGAACTGGGCTGGAAGAGCTGCGTACGCTCACATTCTGCTGAAGTTAATGAAAGAGTAGCCGTGCGGAGGGTCACGTCAGCCTGCATTAAACATAAAATCCCATTAACTTAAAGCTTTACTACATTGTAGAGCACCAACACTTCTTCCATGCCAGCAGCGGGCAGAAAAGAAAAGGCTTCTCAGGAAGGCAGCGAGCCCGCCTCCTCTTACAGCAGTGTTACGTACCCTCTGTGGTACTGGCCGATGGTCAACATGTGGCCAACACATACTGACTGGGGTTTTGTATCCTCCTTTTTAGCACCTTTGAATATTTTCCCATCACCAGCTGGACTGACACGCCATTTTACATAGTGAAAGCCTCAAGATCAGATAGGATGCATCAAGAAAAGACAATTTAAAAAGAGTGTGATTCTCTGCCCAAAGGAGACTGCGCACCAAGTGGGGCAGGGACTTCACCACAGCTGACAATTCACATAGCACAGTGTTGTGTACAGCACTGTACAGAGCGCACAGCATTGGAAGTATTAGCAGTACAGCCTTAATTCCTAATGAAGTCACTGAATCGTCTTGTTTCTAACAATGCTGAGGCAACAGAGCTGATTTAGCATGCCGATTTCAAAAGATCATCAGATCCAGAGTTATGGGAGACCTCCCTGGCTCACCCTGCAGCAGAACTGAGACTGAACACAAATAAATGACCTTTTTTTTCCCCTTCTTAAATTATTTTGCTCTTGAGTTCATATGGCTTGTTTTGAATCCTATCACCACACCTAGAATGAAAACACTTCTGCCCTAGCATCCAATAAAGGGCTTGGGTTTACACTGAAACCAAACTATACAAAATGCGTAGGATTTCTTAAGCAATTTAAGTCAGAGAAAGTATTTCAGGTGTGCTATCCAGGGCAAGTATATTTGCCATATTTAATTCACATATATGTAAAAGGCTCAGAAATATTAGACGCATCTGAGGCTACAATCCACTAGCACATCCTAGGGTACAAACTAATTGTTATTTAGCTGATGGAAACTCTACTATATATGATTTTCTACATCAGCCAATTCATCTCCACTTAAGATAAAAATCCACCAGGTCTTACTCAGGAATTACTTTGTCCTTAACATAGATGTTTCATCCACACAACATTACACATACTGAAGATTTGGAACTAGCCGAAAATCTTCTCTCAACTCCCTAAAATTAATAGTGAAAATGCTTATCCACCTGAAGGTCTGTGCACATGAGTTCATAAACCACAGCTGGACAGTGTCACAAACTGAATAAACAAGTGTGCCCTCAACAGAGGATTTAGACAACTATAAACACCTAACAGTCTCCAAAAATCCTTTATAAATTTGCTGCAAAACAGAAACCTACTCTCCAGAAGACATTTAAAAAAATAAATTTGTTCTTCAAACAGATTATTCAAATTCAATTGTCTATGCTTATCACCACAAAACAGTTGGCTAGAATAAATACACCAACTAATTCTAAAACTTGGCAAGCTCACGTCCAACCTTCTGCATTCATGATGTGCTACACATTGTGAACACTGCACCAGTTTATAAATCAAACTCCAGTTTTCCAATGATTTACTAGTGAAGTTGATAGCAACCAGTCAATCATACAGTGCATTTGAACCAAGAAATCACATCAATAAATACAATATTTACTTCTGTGATTCATTTCAAAACCCAAGAAGATGTTTTCTGTAAATTCTACATTTAAATAAATCATTTCGTATCACAAATTCAAGGAACTACATGTTTAAAATAATAAAACACGGATATCCACGTATTTGCTTTCTGGTTTTGGTTGGTTGGAGTTGCACAGTATTGAAATAAATACATACATAAACTTCACCATGAAAATGCTCACAGAGTAAATCACTGACACATTAATGGCATAAAATTGGTAGTCTCAAAAATAATTTTGAGTTTCTTTCTTGACGTTTTGTAGAGGTGCTAAATACAAGCAAGATTTTTTTTTTCCTGGCCTTTTCTGCCCTAATTTTTATTTATGCAAGTCCAATATTCCTTGTCTACAGTAGGCCAACATTTCTTTCTACGTGACCTTCTAAAGAAGTGATAAGCTTGCTTTTGTGTCATCAAAACTCGGTACCAGAAAGCATTACACTTAAAGTAAGACACCTACCAACAGTCACTTCTCCGGAATTTAACAGAGTGCCTGTGCTCATCCCTCTCCATGGAGCATGACCTATCATTCCCAGCACAAAACCAAGCGGGATTCAAACGGGTGTTGAATGACCTTGGCATTTTTAATAATGGAATGGTAAACTGAAAGCTGGATCATTCAGTTGCTGCACACAAACCAGAGTACTTATTGAACAGGTTCAGACTTTCCACAGCTACAACAGCTCTCTGTTTCAAGAACTCATTTGGATAATCCAAGGCAATTTAAAAACTACCGTCCCACTAATGGTTTTGCACAGATTTACTGATTTAGCAGCTCTGCATTACAATAAGTGATAGCAAGGGAGGCTTAAGACAGTTATAACAGGTTGAAGAAAGTCAGCCTCTGTGCCTAGAAAAGACTTGTCGCTCTCTGTAACGGTTTTAGTAATGAAAGAGTCTGAAATGTGTTGCTGTTTCCTAGCTTCTTCTAAATCACACAGGAGATTAATAGTACCAGAACAGTTCAAGGTGCAAACTTGACTGGACCCATATAGAGCCTTCAACACCTTCCCGTAGCATTGTCAATTTTAAAAATTACACCTAAAAACTGAGGTCCAGTTACGTGGCACAGAATAGTATTTTAAGCAACTTCTTTAAAAAGCATGGAAATCCATATATTTTAAAATCTAACAAGTATCTCTCTCATTAATGCAAACCCGTTCCACACTGTTGCTAGAAATTGCAGAATATACTAAACATCTTTAAAAAAAAAAATCCACATTTTTTGATAAAAAGGTCTATTTCATCACTCCTGGTCATATCGCCAAGTAATCAAGATTTCTCTTCACGTAACCCCAATAAACTTAATTCTTGTAAGATTTATTTTGCTTTTCTTCTCTGAGAGGTATAACAAAGCTAGTGGAAGGAGGAAAGATTTAAAGAAAATGAATATAAAACTCCACTCTTGCCTTCTGTAACACACCAAGTTTTGAATTACTCAAAAACCAGAAGTCAAAGTTTAGCATTCCTTTATTTATTTATTTATTTATGAAGTTCCTAATTTCAACCTAGGAAGGAAATCTCTGGCAAATACTATTCATCAGACTAGGAAAGTAAATCTCTGTCTCCGCAGTAAGGCCAAGCAGGACTCATGTAAAATCCAGCAGAGAACCAGCATTTGGGGTATAAGCTTGCTAGTAAGATATAAAGAAAGTAATTCTTGCTTGCTTTCTATACAAATAACCTCCACTTATCCAAACAATCTTATTGCAAACTTGGGGATACTACTACTACTAATTTCAAAAGATCAGTCATATAAAGTACCTTATAAAAATATTCCTGTTAGACCCTTCCAAATACTCTTGCAATATAATTATTGATATAGCTTTAACTGTCTCTGCATCTTAGGCTCAGCTATTCTAGTAGTCCATGGGGTACTTGGTATTTCTGAATTCATCACTCAAACCTGCTACCTATTGCTTACTCCTCTGAGCACTTTTTCACAGAACATCCCAGTAAGAGAACTTGAAATACATATGCATTCATAATTTATGAATAAACACAGCCATGCTGTTTGCATTTCTTAATTAAGCAAAACTCTTTAACAGTAACCAAAAACATTCAGATGTATGACCATGCATTTTCACAGGCCATAATCAGCCAGGGCCACCCAAACGGGCATACTGGGAGGTCCTAGCTCAAGAAATTTGTTGTTCCTTCTAGTAGATTGGTTTGCCTTTAAAACCCTGAGCTGCTAAAAACTGCAGATCAGCTTTAATGTTATGAAAAAATAAGATCTCAGCTCCTTCAAACACAGGATCTGCTCAATAGCATGCTATAGCTGAATTCATGGAAAAATATTCAAATTTAGAGCACATCAGTGACTAAAAAATACTTTAAAAAAAAGCATGCTCAAAAAATATGGATTACCTGCATTTCACAGACAAATACTGTCCTTGTCCCTTAAATTAACTGTACTTTGCTAAAAAATATATTAAGGGTTTCCAATTATTCAAAATAGCTATTAACTGAAGTATCGCAATTTTCAAGCTTCATGGAGAAATTTCATTGGAGAGAAGACTTCTGTTCCATTTTTGTTCTCTCAGCAACTTATTGCTGTACTCTAAAAAAGCATCAAGCAGCTTGAAAGGAACTATTGTTCATCATAGGACTGTTTGCAGTTGTAACTATGGAGTCCAACTATGTATTTATGTTGAACAATGATCATCACTAACCAAAATCTAACCTGAACCTCCTCCTTTGTCTCAAATTCCTGGCCCCTGGGCTGCATCTGTTCCAAATAGCTAGAAGTGATCATATTTAAGGAAGTTAGCTGGATTTCTTCAAAAACTTTTCAAATACAGTGCCTTAGACAGACACTGCATTTCTTTCCCATCTTCCAGAGGCACAACCAGCATTAAGATTCTGCTGTGGCCACTTTATTCATGATCAACATAAGTGTTCCTTTAAAATACCGTATTACATTTTTAAATGCAGCCTTTTACAGATTAAAGAGTTAGTGCTTTATGAATACAGAACAATACATGTAAAACAACTAAAGCCCTGAAGTTCCACATTACACACTGTGCTGTTAACAGTAAAGCCATCTGCTGGTTTATTTTTAAACAGTATTTGGATGAGTTCTTCCTGCTGTAATAAAAAAAAAAGTGTAAGAGTGGGCGGGGAGAAAATGGATATTAGTAAGTTTTTTGACATGAAATATTTTGTAAACAAACAAGGACACTTAGATGCCCACACACAGCCTGGCCAGACTGCTGCACTTCTCGGGTGAATAGTATCGGATGTTGCGTTTCAGAGAGCAGAACCACTCACAAATGCCCCAAATCAGCTACTCAGAAAGTCTCAGGTTGCGGGATGAACTCCAGACTCCAAGGAAGGCTATGGCAAAATTCTCACCCACATTAACATGACCAGAACTTGATATTTGGCTGTTAAATACTGCATATATCTTTGTTAGAGAGTAAGGACATCCATCCCAGATCTAGTTTTTGCCATTTGTTTGCCTACAAAACCCCTTCCGGAGCAGATGCGTTGCTGCTCTGAACCCCATGAGAATAGCTTTGATCCCGGATCGCATAAACCATAAAAGCAAGTTTATATGCTAACACTAACACAATTCATTCACATGAACTAAGAAGTGACTCTGAAAGAAACTCTAAATAACATGGACAGAAAGGATAGAAGATACGAGGACACAAACCACTATATGCCATCAAGCCTCATTGCTGCTCCTATTTACCACCACCCCTCAGCCCTTCTAAGTAACACAGCAGTACCTGCTTAAGATTAAAGTGTTATTTCAAGTTAATATTTATTCCTTCAAAATTGCACAGAATTCTAATGGCTCCTTTCATTCCCTTCCAGCAGAGCTCTGGATTTGGGTATGAGTTACAGCTTCCCCTCTCCAAGAGCCCTCTCCTTCAGTGTCCCACAAAAATCTCCCAGCCTTTTTCCCCCTGCACATCAACGCATACCAAAACGTTCCAAGTTTGGGATTTTTTTTTTTGTTGGTTGGTTTGGTGGTGGGGTTTTTTGGGGGGTTGGTTTGTTTGTTTGGGGAGGGGGGGGTGGAGATGCTACACATTTTGCTGATTTTCCCAAACCAGGTCACCCTTGCACCTTCTCTTCCACAGAAAGGCCAGTAACAGTGGCACTTAAGACAACTCCACCAAGAGATGAGCTGGTCCAAACAAGACCATCTGATCTATGTTGGCAAGAAGGAGCAAAGCCTCCTTTGCACGTTGTTTGCCCCATCAATGAAAGTCATACTAACATCACTCCCTCTCCTGCCCCCCTTCAAAACAGCATAAATCTACAGCATCCTCTGCCTAGTTTCTGGAGCTAATCATCCATATTGCAGCTGCAATCCAAAAAACCTGACTTGTTCCCATCAAGCACAGACCAAATCACAGAATCCCTTTTTCACTTTCATTCTGGTTTACTGTAATTCATTGTGTTTGAATGTGAAAAACATCACACATGTTCTAGCATAAGGAGTGAGCTGTCTGGCTCCTCTGTGGTTTAACTGCTACGCATACATTTTCTTCCTCCTCCAGTCTCTCCAATAGCTCTGAATCCATTCCCAGTGCTACCCCAAGGCTGTGGTCATGGTTTTTCAAACCCATTAAAAGATCAAGTTCAGCAACTAATCACTGTATTTCAGTCTGCAAGTCAAGACGGCGTATTTTTTACAAAGTAACACAGGTTATGAGGTGTAAGAGGGAACATGACACAATATCTTCCCCTTCAAACTTCGTATAGAATGAACTTCTTGAAAAGATGAGACTTACTCAACATTTGGTCAGTGTCCAACCACATTGCAAGACTCCTTACTTAACAACATATGCTGCTACTACACCAAGTGAAACAGAGGAAACTTTCCCCACAGGGTCTTCTGGGAGGAGGAAGAGGGATCAAAACCTTGACTGACACTCCATCAGATAACCTGTACATCCCAAATACCCTTGTGGAGCCTAAGTTCAAAGCCTAAGGAGAAAGCTGTCCATTTTTAATGGTGAAATACATGTATTTACTTCTGATGAATTAACCTGGTGTTGATCACAGCAGTTTATCAGCTCAGCAGAAGCAATAGCTTTCACACTCCCGTCATTTCAGTGCAGGCTGAATTAAATCAGTTTAGTACAATTAACCACAAGTATTTTTCTTTCTGTAAATATCAACTGTTAATGAGTATTTTTTTTAAAATATCACCTTTTACACGTGCAACTTTGCTTAATATCAGCCCTACATTGCATATAATCATGCTGTACTACAGAAAGCTGACAGAAAACAACCCAGTGCCCCTCCTGTGGTGCTAGGAAGTCGTGACAGCACTCTCCCGTGATGATGCATCTCTGAACTATAAAGCCACCTGTTCCAGCAAAGCTCCCGCAGGTGGCACTAGCTGCTCCTTACAGTGCCACACACTACTCGACTTGCAGAGAAAACCAAATGCTCAGAGCAGAAACTGCCAAGCCCTGCTGGCCAGCATGCCGAGCAAGTGCTACAAACCCTAACCACTTTTGGGTATCTGACTAGTCCTGCTTAGCGCTCAACTCTGGATTTGGGTTTAGATAGCCTGATAGCAAAGCCACTATACCACCTTTTGCTTATTTCAAAACTTCCTATCATCAGAATAAACCACAGTTCTTTCCTAAAGCACTAGGCATTTTTCAAAGTACATACACATATATTGCTTCCCTCATGCCTTTGTACAGCACAGTTAATCTCAGCAGCCCTCCCAGGTCCTCAGAAAAGTTTAAAAAAACCCCACAGACAAAATCCATCAAAAGATCGTGTTTCGCTTACATGCAGTAGGTCTGACACTTTGCACACCTTCTTTCAAATCTAAGCTTGAGAAAAATAGACAGATTTGGGTAAGGTGGCTCAGCACAGGACATGCCTGACATACACTCTGATGAAGAAACAAGGAAGAGCAGGACAGTAGGTCAGTCCCAAGATATTTAGGGACTTACAGGCAAGTCCCAGCACAGACTGTATGAGTACAGAAGTAGCAAGTCATAGCTGCCAAGTACAGCTATTGTATCACAAAATACTACTGTCAACTACTCAAAGAAATCTGCTCCTCAACAAGCAGGCAATATATTCTACACAAATCATTTTCTGAGTGATTTAAGCAATAACACCATGTAATGCGTTACGCCTAGTTATTCCACAAAAAACAGCCAACAGCATAGTTTTCACTATTGAAATTTACAAAGATGGAGATTAAATATTTTAATTGAGCTACCATTACATTGTTTTCTGATTTCACTTTTTAGATAATACTAGTTCTACTGTTAAGCGCTAATTAGGACCACAAAAAGAAAACCAAATTTCAAACAAAACCATTTGAAAAGAAAACCATTCAAATGCCTCAGCACACACAAGAGCACACAGTTCAACATTCTCTTTACTAGAAGAGTTTATTTCCAGTACCATTAAATTGTCACTCTTCAGTAATGCACATACAAAGTGCTGAAATAGCACAAAAGGCATTATGAACAAACATACACCAGCTACAGCGCTAAAGAGACTAAAGGATTTTAGGGCACAAGTCTTCACGCTGCAAGAACAGTCAAACCTGTATCCAGAACCATGACAGTTGCCAGAAGAGAGCACATGACATTTAGCAGCATGAAAGTATTTCCTTGACAAAGTCTCCAATACAGTAAGAACTTACACAGTCACTTTACAGTGTCACCTGAGGGAGTTACAGCCAAATACAGTCTCTAGCCATTAGCTCTACAGCTGTGCTTCTGCTTTGCCCACCATTCGCCCCTCTAACATACACACTCCAGCTAGATGTCTTGACTTTGGTGGGTTTTTGTTTTTTTTAAATCTACATTTGGCATTTTCACTGGTCACTAGCATCTCCCCTTCTTACAAGACGTATTTTCTCATAAGAAAAGTTTCAAGACAAACAACTGCAGATGCATTAGGTCTCAATTTCCAACAGATTTAATTCTAGTGAGATGCACAATATAAACCTCACTACTGGGCCAAAAATTCTGGCTTAATAAATTAAAAAAACCCTTCCACAGCTGGATATGCACCTGTCAAACTTCAGTAATAACAAAAGTTGCTTTATAGTGCACACAGTTAAGGAAAGGAAACTGAAGAGAAAAGAGTTTCAGCAGTGTTGATCTCAGAATACTCAAATTCTTTTTCAAAGCTCTGAACTTTGCTACAATTAGAAGAGATGCTGATTTGGCTAATAAACAATCACGCAGATGTACACACGCAAAAGTTTCCCTCTAGTCTTTTCCCCATTCAAGTCTCTGGTGCTCAGCAGCTGCAGCTTTAGATTCCTGATTAAGGGCAAGGGCTGCTGCTGCTTCATGTCCCTCTCAAACATTACAAAAACAACAACAAAAAACCCCAAAAACAATTAAAAAACCCCCACAAACAAAACAAAACAAACAAGGGCAATAACCCAGCTAGCATCCTAACCGTCATTTTGTAATCCCATTTCTCTGTTAAGCAGGAAAGAACAAACAAACAAACAAACCCAAAAACACTCCAGACTTGCGTCTGGCATATATAGTAAAGAGCTCCTGCCTGCTTTCACAGGCTTTAAGTCTCCTGCAGATTGCTTTTCTATTACAGATGTTGTGTGGTAGCACTTAGAGAGATACCTCTCTTTTTGCTTGATGCCTGTGCTTAGGATATCACTACACACTGTCTTGGAAAAGACCACTGTTGTGCGAATTCATCATATCACCACAGGCTCAAGTAGTGGAGGAAATAAAATCAAAACAGGCTGCGAGGAAGCAAAGCTGCTTTTTGAAGCACGAAGAATCCAATCACAGCAAACAAGTCAAGTAACAGTGAAAGTAAATTATAATACGCAAAGCCTTAAATGAACTTGAATCCAGTCCTATGTGCTGAATAAATATTGCAGTGATGGATAACATACCAATGGATTCCAATATATCTGAAGAATTTTGTTACTATGGGAGAAACATACTTACCCTGTCTGCATGCATTTCACCTTCTGACACTTCCTTTTCGCATTTCCATCTGTTACGGGAAATTTCTTGACACCCAGCTAAAGTTCACTAACGTCATCACACTTACCTTATAGAAAAAGGAAAACAACTTTGCCATCCACTTAGTAAGGACATCAGGCTGTGTATATTACGCAGGCTAGTCTCTCCTGAAATCACAGGACTATGATAATAATGAAGGTTTTTCTGGGGTTTGTTTTGTTTTAAATGAAAGCTTTATAGCCCTCTTACAGAGAAACTCTTGATATTTTAAGGTCAGTAGAAAAGCTAGTAGCTATGGGACGAACAAAATTTGTATGTATTTTAACTTTGGGTAGGGCCAGAGTCAAGGCACTGAGATAGGGAATGACGTCTTCCTAAACTCACATAACCAGTATGTAATGCAAACCTTGAAAACGCATTCATGGACCACTGGACAAATAGATAAGGTGCATCCAAAAGACTACAGAACAGCCCAATGCTTTTTAAGAGTATAAATACAGACAAGTCCATTTCAGAGTCAGCTGTTTTAGGGGTGTCTCTTTTCTCCACTTAAATACATGTTTCTGAAAGCCCCCTAAAAAGGAAAGAAAAAAGACAAGAAAAAGAAAAACACAAAATGCTGCTCTGCACCAAATCAAAACCACAAGTTTATTCTGTCATGCGCACATTTTTCAAGGCACGGCTATTTTTCTTCCAATTTCGCTAACAACAGAGCAATTGGCATGCATCATCTCCAATAAGGCTGTTTTACCTCTTCTATAAAATGTTTGTAATATGTTTGGCTTCACTATATATTTTCAAAGAAATAACTTCAGACCTCATTAGAGAAAAAACCCATGGAACTTCCAAAAGATCATACTGATGAAAGACAAAAATGTCAGCACTGTCCAGAAGGCCCATTTACTTTGTTAAAATTTTTCCTAAACAACATTAATCTCAAGTAAACAAGAGAGAAAGGTATTTTCCCCCTCAATTGTAAACTCTTTTGGAGAGCCAGAGAGAAAGAAAAAGATAAAGGAATATTTGGTTTGGCATTGCTGAGCCTGTTCACAAAAGGGAAACCTGCTTAAAACCAGGACAACAGATAATTATCACTTTACACGTGGATCCTTCACTACCTTCTTTTGTCTCCTTAGCAAATGGGGACTCCATCACGTTTTGCATGGCAAGGAATGGGCACAGTTTGACAGATGCACCATCAGGAAAAGGGCTCTTAGGAAGCTGGTTTGTGTGTTTCCTGCAATTGCAATTGCCTGGGCATGGTATTACTGCTGAAATGAGAGGTTCAGACATGGGCTTTATAATTCTTAGACAAGTAATACTGAATCGGCTTTTCCAGAAACTGTCATTTGAACAGCTAGCCAAAGTACAGCCATGCATAACGAAGTTACTTATATGCATCCTGTGAAACACATTTTTTGCCCACAGCCATCAGAAAAAGCCCATCTAACTTTTTGACTACAGTAAAGTGTGATTAATGAAAATTTCTGAGGTTTTGTTTTCATCACAGAGTATATAACATTAGGCAACCAAGACAGCAAATAGCATAAGAGTCAACGGTCAAAGCTTTCTGAGCCCCGACATGTCCCAGTCGCCCAAACACCAAGCCTGGCTGCCCCCCAGGCCTGGCTCAGGCAGCTGACTGGAGGACCACTTCATGCTCCTCCAACCTTCCCTTCTCTCTACTTTGAGGGTACGTACATCTGTGTGTACATACATATATATTTATATACACACTGCACACACATGGAAAAAAAAGAGGAAATTGGTAACAGACAAACTAACAGCGCTGTGCGCATTCACTTGCAGTTTGTCCGAATGAATGGCCTCATAACTCAGATTGGGACATTTCCTGTAAAAACACTCCATTATTTATCAAGCCACTCCAGAGCGCAACTGTTGAAGTGTGGCTTGCAAACAACATATTTTTTTAGAGCCAAAATTTGCAGTTATCTACAGAACACTCTGACTAGCCGTGATGGAGAAGCCAGGGTCCTCTCGCTGTACATTAGCTTTGAATAATGTGTCCCCAGTTGAGCAGAGTTCTGTAACTGCAAGCTTAGTCCTATTCACTTTTGTGGATTGAAAAGCATGTGCATACTGCAGAGCATAGAGAAACTATATAGTTTCAAATAACGTTCATGCTTAATCTCTGGCAAACCACAGGTTTTGTATATACATACATAAATATAAATACATGCATATATACATATTCACTATAAAGAATATGGAATATTAAATTAAATATGACTAGAAAGAGAAAGGAAATTATTTCACCCACCTACAATCAACACAAGTAAAGAGCCTAGGAGGCTAAAACTGGTAAAAGGGAAACCACACACAGTAACAATCTTTAACCTGCCACAATTTCCAAAGAAATTTGAATGACCATTTTGACAGAAGCAGCTGACAAACTGCTGAATAAACATTTCTTTTGGGTTAAATGCAGTATTCTCTAGACAGGGAAACTCCCTCTGTAATGCCATAAATGTACAAAGCTTCTTATCTCCAACATGCTTTCTTAGAAAAGCTGGATTTATTACTAAACATCGCATCGCCAAATGCAGACCTTTACTGGCCCCAAGTGAGAACACTAGTTCCATTCAGAAAAAACACATGGGGAAAAAATAACATCACTTACAAATGTTATAGTTGGAAAGGCAATTTCCTTCAGCTGAATGTTTTTCCTTTCTACATCAGTCTGAGACATGGTTTGAACAAATCAGTTGTTTATAAGTAATTCTCAACAACTACATGGAGCCTGAGCCATTGTGCATTTTGACAGGACTTCCATTCACCTTCTCAGAAAATAAAACAAATAAATAATAATTTGGCTTTCAAACACAGAAACAAAGAAATATCTATTTTGTACTAAAATAATAGTCATCTGACATTACCTCATGGACAGCTTATAAAAGAGTATGCAATTGTTGAGAGTATTTCAGAGATTTGTAAGATTCTTGAAACAACTCTAGTAATTCACAGCTTATGCTAAGAGACACCTTTGTTTGGTGAACTGTATGTTGTTTTGTAGCTCTCAATAACATAGGAGAAAAATCACCCCAAATCCTTTAGTGCTTTAGACGGAAAGTTATTTCAAGGATAGTGATCATTAGGAAACATCATAGAATCATAGAATCATTAAGGTTGGAAAAGACCTCTAAGATCATCAAGTCCAACCGTCGACCACCCAACACCACCATGCCCACTAAACCATGTCCCTAAGCACCACATCTACACGTCTTTTAAGTACTTCCAGGGATGGTGACTCAACCACTTCCCTGGGCAGCCTCTTCCAATGTTTAACCACTCCTTCAGTAAAGAAATTTTTCCTCATGTCCAATCTAAACCTCCCCTGGCACAACTTGAGGCCATTTCCTCTCGTCCTTTCGCCAGTTACTTGGGAGAAGAGACCGACACCCACCTCGCTACAACCTCCTTTCAGGTAGTTGTAGAGAGCGATAAGGTCTCCCCTCAGCCTCGTTTTCTCCAGGCTAACCAACCCCAGCTCCCTCAGCCGCTCCTCAGAAGACTTGTTCTCCAGACCCTTCACCAGCTTCGTTGCCCTTCTCTGGACACGCTCCAGCACCTCAACATCCTTCTTGTAGTGAGGGGCCCAAAACTGAACCCAGTATTCGAGGTGCAGCCTCACCAGTGCCGAGCACAGGGGCACAGTGCCGAGTACAGGGGCACCTGTACTCATCATGTTTGAATACAGGTTATTAAGGGGTAGTCAATAAAAGGTTTGCATTAACTTTACCTTATAGTTTTAGGAGGTGTTAAGATTACAAAGCTTTTTCTATTTCTAAACTAACAGACACTTTTGACCTAGAAAAGGAATCCAAATTCTCCTCTCTTCACCTTCTCGCATCAGTGATGAAGGTCACCTTTCTTACCTTTCCATTTGAACCACACTGAACAGCAAAGACTTTTCTCCTTCTATATAGTTAGTAGAGAATCAGAAACAAATCATGCATTCAGCAGCAGGGAAGTGGTTGAGTCACCATCCCTGGAAGTATTTAAAAGAAGACTTTTCTCCTTCTATATAGTTAGTAGAGAATCAGAAACAAATCATGCATTCAGCAGCTTTCCCTGCTCTAGCTGGGATGCCAGAATTACTGATAAAGGGATGTCTCTCTTCCTATTCCCGCCAAGTAAAATTTTACTAGAGTGAAAGACGGATCACATGTACTTCAACAACACTAGAAGGCAGCATGAAAGGTAATCAAGTATTTAATTTCTATCCTGAGAAAGAGAAGGTTATGAAAAACAGCAAACAGCTACATACAGGAATTCAGTTCTCCTTAATTAAGAAAGTTAAAACCAATATAATTCCCCAAATTATGTCAAGAAGTTTCAAAGGACATGTAAATATTATGCACTGTATTAGAAGTGTGGAGGGATACAAATAAGACAACTTCACAAATCACTGTACATGAAATCCTATAGCAAAACTGTACATGAAAGCTTACAGCAATAAGAAATCATCAGACACTTCTTTCATTTTTATAACATGTAAAACCACAACACTGTGGTTCCAAACACAACTCAAATTCACAAGTTACAGTGGTTTCCCACTGGCAATGCAATACATCTCTGCAGTACAATAGAGACGGGTATGTCTTTCCAGTTACTTCAATTTATGTAAACACGGAACATAAAATCAGGCCACAGGAATACAACTGACAACTCCTGAAGAGCCTATTTTGAAGAGACAAAGCTTTCTATTTCATTGGTTATTTGATCTAGTACTGGAAATCAACACAAATAAGGACAGGGTGGGAGGGGGATCTCTCAATAGGCTTGACTAAAGCAAATATTCAGGGGGATATTACTCAAGTCAGTACCAAGAGCTTCAGCCAGTTTCCAAAGCCTTTTGAATTCTCAGAGCTAAGCCCAGTGAATTCAGATGAAAGTTCCTTTTCTTCCACTTTTAAGGGAAAAAAAATAACTTAAGTGAACTTTCTGCAAAACAGCCTCCCAAGTTTAGTAACTGGGGAACAAACCTAAAGCACTGCCAAGGCACACAACTAAGCATTTATAAACACCTTAATGGTTTATTCAAATATTACATACTGATGTACTGAACCAAAAAACAGAGGTATTCCAATAATGCTGTTTCAAGTTATGTAATTCCATCCTTGGTACATACAAATCCCAGTTCCTCCATTCTTGCTGCCTAGCCCACATTTTGTACTCTGAGGAACACGGGCACACGGGGCGCATACTAACGACACCAAGCTTCCGCTGAATCCGGCGAGAGGCACGGCTAGGCGAGGACACCACCTGGTCCTGCCTCGGCTGCGATGTTGTGTGCGTCTTTTGCAGGGCAACAGGAAAAAAAAAAAAAGTCCCTGCTGTATTTCAAACACACACAAAGGGCCATGTATATTACCACAAAAAGCAGGAAAACACCCTATCTCATCAGCAAATGAGATTCTGCAGCCCTCCAAGCCTTACTGCAGCATTTAGGCAATAGGAGAGGAAGAAGCATTTATTCCTTTAGATTTGATGACAGTTACTCCGTCTCCCTCCCACCCCTGCCACTGTCCCCACAGCCTGTGCAGTATTCCAGGGGTATCACCAAGCCACGATCGCTTTTTGCCCAACGGTCACCAAGGCAAGTCAATGTAGCAAGTGCCACGCCAGTTTCAAATTCTTCTATTTCTTTATAATTTTTTTCTTATCCTCAGTCCCTAGCTCCCCCATTTTTCCCTACCAAAAAAAAAAAAATTTCCAGAAATTCACTTTTAAAACAAATAATAGCAACACTGTAGAGTCGGCTTACTCCATGTCAGGGACTAAAAAGTCTGCAGAACAGAGAAACGCTGACTGAGGAGCGGACGCGCTCTGAATTGAATTTTGTTACAAACTCCAAAGATTTAAAGAACTCTGAATGGAGAGACAGACACACACGTACACACACACACACAGGCATAAAACGGAGAGGGGGGGGGGGGGGGGGGGGGGGGCAACCATACTCTCTGGAGAGCAGAAAGTATAATTACATTCAACTGAACTACTCTTCCCTTATGCATATGCCACTGGCAGTGGCAGGGTTCACTTCTACCTTTCAGTCCTGACCTTTAAAACAGATCAGGTACAATCCTTTCAAAAGAAGCATCGTTTTCTGTCTCTATACCTGTGGACACCTTTATCTGCAACACCTCAGCTCCTGTGTAGCCCAACAACTGGGAGATGCCTCCTTCAGCTGTGTCAAGAGCGAGAGGTGTCCCACAAGGAGAGTTCAGAGGCAGCTGCCCAGCTCTCCTGTAGCAAGAAAAGTCCTCTTGTGGATGTTCCAGACACAAGTCTGAAGTTTGGGCATCCCTGTGACGCTAGCAGGCTAACACCAGCACGAAATGTAACGCAGACCCTTAATGGAAGGGAGTTTTTTGTGGTTTGGGTTTTCTTTTTAAATCCAACTCCAGTACAGTTTAAGCAAGAGCCATTAAAGTTGGGGAAGAAGCTGCAATAAATCGTAATTATTACAAAACAAAGGCCAAATTTTTCAAAACTGATTAGTCATCTTAACATCTACCCTAATTTGTGGAAAATAGGAACCCAGCATACTTAACAAAATTAACTACAGTGTAGGTTGAAATAACTACCAAACTTCAAATTTATCTGTTCTTCTTTAAAGTTTTGAGAGTCTGACACTTAAACGTAAGAAAAGCTTCATCTATTTTAAAACATGTATCCGCGTGGTGCTTCTGTCAAATCATTCTTATTATTTGGCTTTATTTGCAAAATAGATATGGGGAGAAAAAAAAAACCAAACAAAAAGAG
>NW_008824807.1:963899-986474 GCF_000699105.1 Pygoscelis adeliae | reverse complement strand
CATAACTTTTATAATGTGTCCAGAATTATTTTGTCTTTTTCCAAAGTTAGCTGTCAGCAAAATTTACACACAAACTCAACTATTTGATTAATTCGTTATAAAAATTACTAGTTAAAACTGATTACCTGTAACTACCAGCTTCAAATCTCTGAAGCTGAGGATACAGCATATTTCTCTAAGGAAGTAACCGAACCGCTCCACTTTTCAGAGAAGTAATTACAAAAGCATGATTTTCCTCTTCCAATTTAAGCATGTATTAAAACTGAAATAGATAATAAAGTCCATTTCAACCACATACATGTTTTGTGGACTTTTATTGCAGTTTTGTTCTTTTTTCCACCCTGCAAGGACTCTGTCAAAGATCTACTTTAACTGATGCAGCAGAGTGCTTATTTGGCAAGATTATAAGAAGATACCAAGCGAAATAAAGGTTTTCAACCTTTCAACTGAAATAAATGAAAAAAAGATGTATTAGGAAGAACACTAAAACACCCTACAGATTCAGAACTGGAAGGAGATGGCACCCGGGTTCCCCAGTGCCTAATTTTCCTCTGGGCTGCTTGCACCTGCCCCAGCAGGGCTGCGCCCTGCTTATTCCTAAGTGTGAGCCTGCTATTGTAGACTGCAGTGAGAACCCTATATCCAAACAGCATGGATTACGTGCTAACACTTTATATAGAGTATGAAATACACTCTGGAAATCTTCCACCCTTTAATTCATCCTGTCCTATCAAAACACCGTGGACACTGGCATCTCCAAGACATCTACCATGAGCAGCATCTTTGGAAGCACAGGCTTGCAATCCTAGATTAACATGTAAGAATCGTCAATGCAAAATTACTTGTTTACTTTCAGTGATAAAGGTCAACGGCAGGAAGTACAATACTATAGAGATATTAAAATATTTGTATTACGCCTATTTATAAATAAATGTATGCTTACATTATGCTTTCCACGTACACAGAATGAAGTACGCATTTTTTCTATCAGCACTGCCAATTCATTTTAAGGAAAACCCCCAGCTACTAATCTCATTTCCAGCAAGCACGCAGTAGGCTTGTGTCACTTACCTTGAAGACCAATACCCAAGCAAGCAAGGAAGGAAATTGCTCACGCAGGGGAATTTCATGTCTCCCTCATTTACACAATTATTTACACTACAGAATTTACTCGAGTACCTATATCCTTACATCTGATAAGGGTACAGATAAGACAAAATATGATTTGACTATCAAGAAACGTACACCACTCTCAGTGTTGAAAGGTTGTAAAACGGCTTTATGAGAATTACTGTTTCAGGCATTTAAACTACATCTTGGGTTGCAACCTAGGTACGTGGAGTGAGCAGCAACAGGGACAAAGAGCCGGGGACTCATCTGATTATCATACATGTCCTGCTTGCACCACGGCAGATGAAGCACAGAGGCCCTTGTGTGGGGCTCCTCCAGTCCCCAGAGTGAAAGACATTTGGGTTTTTTTCCTCTCACCTCTCCGGGGGCGGGGGAAGTAAAGCTACTGTTAAAGATGAATCTGTGTTAAAAAAATTTAGGATAGTTTTACAACTCTGTTTCTGTGATCACTGGGTAATCTGTGGATTCCCCCCAAGACAGAAATCACAGGTACAACTCTTTACAAAAAAATGCATCTTAAAAGCATTAAAAAAAAAAAAAACCAACCCAAAAAAAACCCCCACCAAACACCTGAATTTTATAGTTTCATCCAGCTTTTATTTCCTTGTTCTAAGCAGAGTAACAATACAGATATTAAGGTTAGCGCAAGCGTGTTACCACAGGCATCGCTGCATCTCTTGAAGTCTGCTGGACATTAACAACCCAGCAGATGGTCATTACTCCAAACTCCCCATGCTCCACCATCATTAATTCAGGAGCAAACTCATTTCAAAGGGCTAGCCCCAATTCATAAAGAACTCATTGTCCTGGCCAAATTAATAGCTTTAGATCTTGCGCTACCAGATGTGCTTCAGAGAGACAACATTTCAAATTATAATGTGCTGTTTAAAGTCCACTTCAACATCATTTCTCATAAATATTGGTGTATGAGGCAAACCTGAAAACTATGAACCTATTCCCAAAATAAACACAGAAAGCTCAGTATTTTTGGTTTAGATTCTAGACAGATTTGGCACAAGCGTCCTCAATTATCCTGCAACCCACTTGACCAAAAGCTCTCCACTCTGAGACTAGAAGTGGCGCATAGTCTTTCAAAAGGCTTCTCTTCACCCTGAAGATTAATAAACCCTCAACATTGGCACACCCAACAGACAGGCAGTTATGGTGCCTGTTACATAAGCAATGCAATTTAGACCAGTAATAATAATAAATAGAACAAATCAAATTTGTAAGAATTTGGAGTTGGTCTTAACTTCATTGATAAGTCATCAGTAAGAGTTTTAATACATGGGAACAAAAAGGAATAGAGGGAATCATTTGTCATGACTTGAGTCACGTCGTGTCTGACATTTGTCAGACCGCTTGCATTAAAACAACAGAAGAATCTTTTCCATAGGAACTATTTGTAAAAATGAACATCAGTACACTAGAAGCAACTAGCATGCTATCTTTCCGACTTAGGGAAAAATAAAAAGTAAAATTTTGAAAATATCCATGGTCTTTGTGAGGAAGAGGTAGAGATCATTGAAGGATTGTAATCCAAATAAAAATAATAATAATAAAAAAGCCAGAGACAGAACTTTCCAGAGAGACAGTATTCACTTCAGTTTTAAATTACACTGTTATTTTTCCATGGAACTGAACCACATTTTCTTACAATCCTGTATCTCAAGAACTTTTCTTGCTGACAGTTTCGTTGAAAACACTCTGTTTGTGTGAAATGTTCTGTTTTCAATAAATTGCTATTTTCCAACATAATATATTTGGCTGAAAAATTCCTAACTGGCTTCACTTTTAAAATAATTTCTCAAGTGTAACATTTCATGAAGTCCAATGCCTTTCCTTACTTAAAAGGCTACATTGTGTATTTTAAAAGATATCCACTCACTCTCATACTGGTACAAAACAAGCAACATTAGTGTTTAAACCTGTATGTATGTAGGGCATTTTTCCTAAGTAATCCATTTCCACATGGAAGAAACAAATATAACAATTATGATTTTAAGGTCTTTTCTATTCTACCTTGAAAACAGGATTAGAAGCTACATCTCCAATAATCTTTAACCTCCATTTGATCACAGAAGACTGTGATACCCAAATACAATATATACAACTATCTTTACTAAGTAACTTCACACATCTAAATTATATAGTAAGGAATCGCAGAATCATAGAATAGTTTGTGTTGGAAGGGACCTTTAAAGGTCATCTAGTCCAGCCCCCCTGCCGTGGGCAGGGACATCTTCAGCTAAAGAAATATAATCCCGGCTGGATTTACCCTTGAAGTACAGTTTACAGTCATAGCTGAAGGAAAGAAGTTAGGGCTGAAATGTCTGTGGGGGTGACAAACACACTCCTGGGAAGTGACAAGGGAGAGAGGGAAAAAGAGGAATATTTTCTTTTAAAAAGGAAAACAAAGAAACAAAGAAAGAAAGGAAAATCATAGTTCTGTCTGCTATCAAATTCCATACTGGTATAATTTTTAATTACAAAAGAAACTCATTAATTGACAACAAAACAGGATTTGATGTACTGTACTTACGCAACTGAAGCTAAGTATGCAAAGCGAGGTGGTTTTTTTTATGTATTAAGTATTTTTTCAAATTCCTACATAACGTAACTAATAAAAATATTTACTTTTACAAAGGGTCAAGTGGGCAGAACATAATTCTCCCAGAAGGAAACCAGATGTTTAGTATCTTCAAAGCAATATCTGTGCTGATAAAAGCAGTAGCTAATCTTTCTTCTAGAGGTTGAAGTTCTTGCTGAAGTTTCTTTTACTGAACAGCTACGTATCATGCTTTAATTAATATCTGCCTCAACAGAATGAGTATTTTCACATTTTTAATAGGATTTTGGTTTGTGTGTATAGTCATCAATGCATCAATACTCAAAAAGCTGTCTTTGAAAATTTTGTAAAACAATCTATAGTCCTGCTCTAAGTCACGTACTGCATCTTTAGCTCAGGATGAAAGAAGTCACATCTGTTCCCAAAGCCAAGATTCCATAATAAAAACATTTTAGCAAACTTCTATATAGCAAGTTGAATACATTAAGTCACTCAAGTATTCCTCATGAGTCAGAATAATACATCAATGCAGTGCTTAGAATTGCAAAAATCTGAAATTAACAATTTACTGTCTTTCCTAAAACTTTCCATAATGCATTAAGAGATCCATAAAATGGAATTTACAAAGACTTGAACAAATAGATTTCAACTGATTCTGTGGGGTTTTCCTGTATTACTTGGCTGGTGCCATGACTAATATTTAGCTACAACATAATGCTTGCCAACAGATGCAAGATAAGTCTGAAATCCTATGGGGATAGGCTAAATGTTTAAAAGGCTTTGGAGGCATGAACAGGGTCTCTGTGTATCTCACTCAAAGAAAAAGGATTATTTAGTTGCTTAAATTACCCTTAGACAAACGTACCAAAAAAAAAAAAAAAAAAAAGACCAGCTTTACCACTAGAAAGAAGGCAAAAAAACCTACCCAATTTAAAATTGTTTTTATGGCACCTGTTTTTCATTTTTCTGAAGTTTGATCTGATCAGAGAAAAGCAGCAATGACAGAAGTTTAACCTTATCTATGCTGGATAATTATGCAGTTGATTACTCCACATTGTCTGCAAATTTAGAGTGGGGGTGGAATCAGATCAAAGGAAGGGTCACAGTTTTGACGCCCGTTTTGCCAACACCAAAAGGGCATACGTATCACTGGGGCATTACTTGCAGCATGATTCATTTATGGTTTCATGAATTTTGTATTCAGCCATGTTGATGTTCACCTGCAGCACAGTATATTCTTGTTCACTTTTCCCACCTCTAGTGGCCACGTGCATCTGTTATTTGAGAAACGCGTTTAGCTTAAGGAAGGCTGTAAGCTTCCAGCTAAACAGCATCGTATGGATGCAGATTTATACATCTCAACACCTCCTTTGTTAAGTGACGGAGATCCTCTCTTAAGAGTGCAGGGACAGAGCAGCTTTTGGGATAGCAAGTGACAAGAAAGGGCTGAAAACAATCACAATTTTATCCGACACACATCAGAAACACCCAAGAAAGAGGACAGCACTATCCAGTGCACTAACCTTAGTTAAACAGCTTCATCCAAGCTCAGCATAAGCACTATCAGTTTAAGTACCAAAATATTTAGCCTGTGCAAAAGCAGAGTACTGGCACCTTGCTTACAAGAAAGTCTGCAGTTAAACATGATAAAAGCAAAAGGAAGAAACAAAGGACAACAAAGTAAGTGGTAAGGATTCAGATTTATACAGCTCTTTCAATCAACAGTTTTTCAAGCATTTTGTGTGGCAAGAGAGAACAAAAAGGTTCCCTGTAGGCATGCTCAAGGTTTGCACAGAGAGCACCCCACTTTCACTTGCTTCTTTAGAATACACGAGTCAGAAAGAAAAAAAAATGTGGAAAAATTGTGGCTGGTGTGATGCAGAGGACAAGCTGTGATACACTCCACTACCATCCCATACCTATTTCGCCCAGCTGCTTTACTGGCCTCTCTCAACCTTTTCTCCAGACATATGCCTTCCCCACCTTCAACCTTCAAGTCCCCTTCTGCTCTCAGGCCAGACCCTTTCCTATACTTCATCATTCATCTGTCCCCAAAACTTCCCTCTCGGCAGTCTGTAAAGCCAGGTAAGGAGCTTCCCCTGGCTCCATCCCCAGTCCCTCTCTCCAGGAGGTCTGGAGGGCAGGAACGACCCACAGAGCTCTCCAGTGAGTTCCTCAGCGCTCCCCAGAGTTATGCTGCAACACCTCAAGCAAAAGATGTTCAAGCAGGAGATGGACAATGATGCCACAGACTTAGAAACTGCACCCTATAAATTGCAGTGAAAGCAGCGCCAATGTTTCAGCTTTCAGGTCCTTGGTGTGGGTGCTATTTTGCTTCTCCCCTTCCCCAGAGGAAGCCGTTTTCAGCATGATTTTGGAATGTTACACCTACTGTACTACAAAGACAGGACTCATTACCCTATACCATGCAATCAAAACGCAGTACATCCCTGAAGTCTTTGCAAGATTTCTTTTTTTTTCTTTTTTTTGTAAAGTACACTTATTTGGAAAATATAAACAAGTCATTCTGTTCCAGCATGTGATTTGTTTTTCTGCTCTGGCTACACCTGTGACAAGGGAACAATACTGTCACATGTCACCCATACCCCCTCTATTAACTAGTCCTGAATGGGGAGGAGGGGAAGTAGTCTTCAAGACAGTTTCACTGCTGTACAGGATGCTCACCAGAAAACAACAGATGTGCTATAATCACTACTGCCCATTCATTTCCTTTCTGTCAGAAAGAAAGTAGCAGTCATCAATTAAGAATTCCTATCTACTGGACACAAAAGGAAGTGTACACTTTTCCTTGGTCATTTGACCGTAACAATAGGAGATGGCAGCGGGAAAGGACAGACCACTGAGCAAGCATGGGGGGCAGATAGGGGTGAGTGAGATTGTCTTTTTGGATTTTTTTAAAAATAAAGATACAAATAAGAATTTTTATTCGACATCTTAATATAAAAATGTTTAAAAAAAAAAAATCACTTTGACCATAGAGCATACAAAATCCTAATTATATTATTCCTGAATTTGTCCAGACAATTCTTTTCATTTAATCTTTTTCACAGCAGAAAATCCCAAACATGTGAACAGACAAGGGAATTAAAACATCTTTTCCAGAAGCTGCTTATCAATTAACAAAGCCTTTTCTTAAATAGTTATCACGATTTTTATAAAACCGTTAGTCTAAATATACTAAGTGTTTAGACTTTCAATATGTTACCGACATAAGTTATTTGGATTAATATTTTAAGAAGTCTAGTCAGATCTGTGGATCCTTCTGTTAAAGATTACATTCACTGGTCAGCATCATCATTCTGAAGTAGAATGACAGCTTTCATAAATTTGCCAACCACAGAAAACCCTAGAGATGCACTCTATATTATGTCTGTTTCAGTCCGACTACAATCAGCCACAAAGGGTTTGGGGGAAACTTATTAAAAATTGCTAGGCTTAATTAAGGCATTAGGCCCTAATCTAGCATGCTAAATTAAACCCGAATATTCCCATGGATACTAAGGCAACTGCTCCAAGAACCTGGTAGGAGCTTCCCACAACAGGAAAGCTTTTACAGACCTCCACATCGCAACTGAACCCCTACTTTTGCCCTGTACCTCTGCTCCATCGCATACCAAAAATAGAACCGACTTACAGAAAAGCTCACACGTGGGCATGCATCATTCCTCTCCACCCCCACACAGATTTGCAAGCCCTCATACCATTAAAGACATGGCCTAAACAAAGCATTCAGTGATGCACAGATGCTCGAGGAATTTTTTTTGTGTAGTGACTTTTAGCATAAACACACTGTATATTAAAACTCATCCTAAATTGTTAGAACAAAGTATATTGATCTGATGTTTCCTTCTCTGCTACAACAGATGTCATGATTTTAAGAGCTGCTCAAGCCCATTTTCATTCTTTCCAAGATTAGTATATTCTAAACACCAACTTATTGAAACAATTAAAAACAGATAATATTGTTATGTAAGTCAAATGGATAATAGCAAAATATAAACAAATTTCATAAAATGTCTCCCCCGCCACCCCCAAAAGTTTTTTCAGAATGAAAATATTCTTAAAACCTCCAGATTTAAGTCTGGCACGTGAAGCAAATTTGGCAAAATTACTGGTGGTTATTTGGTACAGATTTAACATCCGTCCCTCAGAGCTGTATCTGCCATTAAGCTATTGTTTTTACATAACACCACTCCTCATATTTTAGGTTTCTTCCTTTTTCCCACGAAATTAATTCTTTACTAAATGCACTTCATCTAGTCCTTGAATGCCTTATCCCGTTAGTTGATACATTCCCACAGACTCCAGTTTTGTTGATACAATTTTCTGAAGCACTTCACAGTGAACGCTTGTCTGCCGCGGGTCCCAGAGAACCTTAGGAAATCCTCTGCTTTTAAGGACGCATGCACAAGCCATGTTATCTCAGCTTTCAGAAAAGAGGTTATTAGAGTCTGATGGTCTGGTTTACCTTTCCTGTTCATCGTGAAAACACATTAAAAATCACCACAATTCAAAACCAAGGCCAAGCAGCACATTTGAAATGAAATGGAAATCAGGGAGAGGGGGGGAATTTGTGCAAGTAATTCACTTTCTAAGGTCACTAGGCAAATACTTCACATGCATTTGGATATGCACAGATTTCAAGCTAAATAAATTAAATTATTTGCTGTGTGTAACCCGGGAATGTACAGCCCCTCCACATTTGTGGATGAAAAAGTATGCTAGTAATTAACTATCAGCAAATAACACAGGCAACTAGTGTATTGAATTTAGGTCACGCCAATTATTCTTCTCTAATGCATGTTAAAACATGCAACCTTATTCAAATCTTGCTATTTTTAGAAAATACTGAAGAGGAATTTCTGGTCTTTCCTCTCTCTGCCCCAGCAAAATGTTTTCCTACTTACAGAGACTGCTCTCCCTTGGATCCAAAGGAGGGTAAGATCTCGCTAATGTTTGTCAGATGTAAGCTTCAACAGAATGCTATGCAATCCTGCTAGTGTCTATCTATTAAAGCTATGCAATCTCAAAGCACTGGATCCAACATAAAGTTGCCATTCTCCTAAAATTTTATAAACATTTGAACACAATTGGATCATCAATATATACTACAAAATTATATTACAAGCCCCACTATCAGTAGGGTAAAATAATAAATATTATTAGTTAGTGGTCTAATATAGCATATTAGTATTCCCTTTGCAGGTCACAGAAGCCAGAATGGCAATTAACATAATGTACTCTTTTTTTTTTTTCATTTTAAACTAATCCATGCTACACTGGTTTCAGCATTAGCACTGGAAGGAGTGAAGTAGGTTATTTATAAGTCATCAAGTTTTTCCAAATGGCAGTGTCCGTGCAGTTACCCACAAAGCCCATCACTGAATGCCCACTTTCTTCAGAGAGAAGAAAAGACTCCTTTGGGTTAGCACCAGGACTGAGGAGGAAAGGAGGGAGAAAGGGGCCTAAAGCCTTCTTCTTATTTAATATTTTCTGTGGAGTCTCCTGCAAGCCCTATCATGAATATTTCTGGAATGTCAATTTGTTCCAGATAATCAAATGAGTGAAATTGGTTATTACAATCAAGTTATATTTCCATGGCATCTAAATCTGCTTTTCCTATGCTCTCAAGTTCCCCAGGTCTTCCAAGACTTTCAGGTAGTGAGAGAACATAAACAAAATTAAACCCCTAAAAAAATAAACTATGAAATATCAATTTCTTCTCAAAATGACATATAGTAAATATATAGGAAATCTCAGGAGAACACAGAAGTCCCAGATCTCCCCAGCCCCATGAAGAGACCGTTGTTGCTCCATGAAAATGGCACTTCTAACTCCAAAAGGATGGAATCAAGCAACCAAACAAAACTTCAGCTACAGATCTTTAGCAAAACCTCAGTTACAGAAACAGGTGCTAAAACTGAAGACTTAACCTCCCCTAACTGCCTATGTGCCCCAAAATTTTAATTTCATTTGCATAAAACCCCACTAGCATGCACATTGAGAAATACCACCGTCTTGGCTAACCAACATTTCAGGCCTATACACTACAGCGACCTATTGTGGATTTGCATATTAAGCACTCTCATGGTTAACTTGAGGTATGTTCACTGAACACTGACAGTAATCACCTCAGCCAGAGGCACAACAATCATCATCTCTTATTTAAAAAAAAATAAATAAATTAAAAGTTAAAATAATAATTAAAAAAAGTTACCTGGTAGAGCACTCGCGAAATAAATCAGATTAGGCAATGTGGAGTCACTTTTCCTCTCCTCTGTTGAATCTCTGGCATTCTGCAGAAAGGAGGGTAGAAATTATGGAATTAGAGAAAAGATAAAAGGGAGCACAACTCCACAGCTCAGCAGGGGGGACGTGCTCACCCCACTTTATACTCTCCAAGCCACACTTGCTGCACTGCCTGAGAGTAGCTGAATAAAACGTAGCACGGGCTGAATCCAGTTCAGGCAGGCTAAAGGGTCAGATTTTTTAATAGGAATTAGACACGAATGTGATTCTGAAAATCCCATTAAGAGTCTTACCACCTCTGCAAGTGCCTACCTACATATCTTTAAAAATCTAGATCGGACAGTTTGTCTATGGTTGCGTCGTAAGTCTGTGGCAGAGCAGGGAAGTGCTGCTGGGTTCCCAAGCTCTAAACCCCGAAAGCTTCAGGCCATGCTCCTTCTTGAAATTGTTAGCGCCTATTTTAAACTTAATTATCTTTAACGCCTGGAAACCTCTATGCAAATGAACCCTCACTTTCCTGGTGAGCAACAGAAGGACACAACCCTAGCCGTTAAAGGAAATCAGAGCCATGGGTCACTTTCTGAGATCTCTCTGGTACCTGCATCTGGTCTAGATATTTTCACAAGGCCAACAAAGAATGATAAATATCCAAATGAAAATACTGTTTCTTCTACAACTTCACAAAAAGCAGCTATTTAGATACAATTGTGGTGCAGCTTTTTCTAGCAAAATTTATTAACCTACCTTGAAGCCTAAAAAACGCAGGATTCTTGATTTAACAAGGGAAAGAACTCATTTCCTTTGCTAAATTTATAGCCCTTCCCAGCTTCAGAACATCGACTAGAACATCTACCAGGAACTGAAAAGTATACCTTTTTCATTATTTTCATTTCTCTAAGCCATTTGCTAGAGGACCCTAAGATTAATTTACCTCTCCGTCTTAGCTATTTCTGTGCTATGGACTCAGCCAAAGGTGACAGTGAAGAATCCACAGAAACCGAACATCAAATGTGCTTGCTCTGAACTTTCAAGAAGCTATTGAATGTAAGACTGGATATTTTTTTTTTTTTATATCACCATAAGGCCTGTTTATATACTTGGAGTGGAAACAGTGCACATTCAGCTGCAATTGATTTCCTGTATGGCAAAATACCTCAGGCATTCAGCTGGCTGGGAACACTGCAGAGGCCTCTTACCATCACCAGTTTTTTTGAGACCAGGAAGCTCTGCCCCATGCTTGTTCTTACGCCAGAATAAATAGAGTCCCTACTGAGCATCCAAGTTAATTTGGTCTAGGGGAACCAAATCATAAACAGGCAAGATTTTATATTTCAAAAATCCATTTTAAAAATATTGGTCTGCTTTCAACTTCAACAGTAATACAATCAATTCAATCTTGCTCATGTGGCATAATGTTCATCTACAGATGTTTTTTAAATACAAAAAACTACTCCATCTGAGAGATGGTTTGTTGTTTTGTTTGGGTTTTTTTAAATTAAATATCAATACGTTTTCCCTCATCCAGTTGCTATATTTACAGCAATAAATCAACACTACAAGGCAATTTCACAGACTAAAAGAGTATATTTTTTTCCCTTTTGGTATCACTGAGTGACAATTATAATAACAATTTTATTTACTGCATTTAGGTTTGTTCTGTTCATAACTGACTACATAGAATAGCCTCCACTAACATTTCTATTAATCTGAAGAAGGAAATACATGAGTAGTCTTACCAGGTTCCTGTGATTAGACTGGAACAGTTGTAACATTCAAATGGCCCAACCACTTGACTGTACCTCAGATTGTAAATTAAGCAAAATGAAAATACAAAGTGAGCTGTAATTACCATCCTACTTTCCATTTAGTGCATGCAATTTTCCTTAGTCTCAAATCCTCCAGAGGCAAAGGATTCCATTTCAACTGCTAGAGAAGGTTGTTTCTTCAGCGAACGGTTCTTTCTAGAACCCTAGAAAGAGCCAGACTGGCAACACAACCACAACCATTTAAATATAAACACATACATGTGTGTGTGTGTGTGTGTGTATAAAAATAGTGTGTGTGTATATATATATATATATGAATAAATGAAAATCAGGAAACCAGACAATCTTAAAGAAGCCTAAACTTTCTATAGGGGCACTCTTGTTTGACAGAAGTTTCATCAATAACAGCTTCTTAGTTCCAGAGTAAAATTATTGGCCTAAAGGTGAGAGATATTCTCTAACTCCCAGACCACCGAACAGCCTTTCAAAGCCTTTGGATCAATGACTTCAGACAGGGTCCTACAGACACATCCAAATCAACTAAAGCACAAGCTATCGGATGCTACAGACTGGTCTTCTATCAACCTTCTTTAACTTTTTCAAGGAAGTTTTCTACAGACCTTGCTATTATCACACTATATAACAGAACAATCTGTAAGGAAAATGAATTTTTCATCCTGTGAATTTTTTTACTAATTCGACTGAATAGATGGTTTATTTCTCAAACATCAATGTATAAATATCGCACACTTTTGCACTACAAACACTATCACAAAGAAAACACGTGCATGTCCACTTAAAGAAATTGGTTAACCAATATATTGTCATTTGTCTTACAATTTCTACTTCATCTTAAAAAAGCATGCATGTCTTAAAATAGCCTTAGCTATTCAAGAAATATATCACAATTATTAATAAGAAAGCTTTGCATTCTTAATAACTTTTAGAAAATATATAGGATTAAAGCACCAAGCAAGTAGCAGTTTAAGAAGCAAAAACCCCAAAGAAACCTACATTCAGGTATTTAAGTTGACTTGAGCCATAATGACTGGCTGTCCTGTAAAAAAAAAAAAAAAAAAAAAGCATTCTGGCACCTGGAGATTTCACTGTAACGTTAAATTAAAAGCCCAGAAAACTGAAAACTATCTTTCAAAACTCAGTAAAATCAAGGTTCTCTTTCTGGGTATACTCTGCATGGGAGACAACCAAAATATTTTTCAGTAACAGGACGGGTGGTTTATGTCATTCTCTTAGGAGTCTTTGAGATCATCTTCACCTCAGTTTTCCTAAAAAGTGTAAGTGACACACAACCCTTCTGTGCTACACACTAATGGTCCTGGACTGAGAAGCTTAGTGAAAGGCTAACATCATCACTTTACTCCAATAAACTGGTTCCCTCAAACCATGGGTTTGAGTTTTAAAATCTCTGCTTTTTAAGAATTTCCCTACCCTGTTTCTGCTAGGGGAAAAGACCAAAATAAGCCAAAACCACCCAACTATGTATAATTGTAAGCCACAAACTTACAAGTGGGAATCTGCTTAAATTACAAGTAGGGTATCAAGACATTTGTTCCATTCATTGTCACTCCTGCTCTTATCTGGTCCCCAACCATACTAAATCACATCTCACATCCAGACAACTCCATCCTTACAACTTGGATCATATTGTGTATTCAACATAATAAAATGGTGTCAACATATACTATAGTACTTTAAAACAAATACTCTTGCCAAACAATTCTACATACTGATCCTCTAAGAAAAGCTGAGAATAAAATTCTTAGAAGTTCACATGTGTTAGATGGCAAACCACTGTGCAGGTTTAATCACCAGTGACGAGGACTAAAGTAAGAATTTATTTTACATTATTTTTACTGAGTTATGTGCCAGTACTTAAAGCCCAACTTTTCCGGCCAAGGAAAGCAGCTTGCCTATTACAGCGTCAAGGGAAGGCCACATACTGTAGCACCTTCTCATTGCATGACGTAACTGTGATGAACAGACAGAAGATGTGCTGCGTCCCAAGGAAACAGATTTATTCCACATGCAATCAGCTGAGCGCTTTCCCACGCGTATTAAGCTAATTTCATGGGCTAAGTACATGCAGCGCTCCGAGAGTTTCCTTCACTCTACCCCTTCTCAACAGCGAACAACACAAAGGCTGAGTGAGTTGCATGAGAAGGTCAACAGCTAAGAGTGAATCTTTGCCAGAACTCCTCCAGACTATCCCTAGTATGACCTCAAACTGTCCCCAGGAAAGAAGTCAATGTTGGGCAAGTATGGGCATGGACAAGTAACTCTGAGCCAGGTACCAGAACTAATCATCTGATGATATGACTCAACGTTTATAACTAACAAATAAGAGAAACCAACCCAATACATTTTTCTGAAATTGTCAGAAGATGGGCATCACCAATCCTCTATTAAAAACAAAAAGGACTCTTCATGCAGCACAGGCATTGATTTAAAGAAGAGCAAAAGGAAAAAAAGAACCATATAGTGGGCAGACTCCTCATCACTACAAGACAGTGGCAATGAAGACGCATTCAGATGGCCCTGGCACTCATACCCCTCTGGAAGGTTGAATAGCTGCATGATGTGCACAGCCAGGGCAAGCAGATCAATCTGTCGGGTAGGTATGGAAGCACTCTCCCCTAGAGATGAAAGAGACTAGAAAGCCACAGATCTTCAGTTGACAACAGCTGATGATCAGCTTTTCTTCTGAAGACAGCAAACCAGACAGTTGTGGTTTTGTTTTTCCAGAATTCTTCCTTGAAAAGCAGACACAGCTCCTATCCTATCCAAACAGCATGCAGTGGCGTGTGAAGAAACCCCTTCTCCATACCCCACCTGTGCATATCATAGGTCCCATCATGTCAAAGCTTCACCAGCGAAGGGCAGAAGAAAAATGCCTATTCTGCTTTGCTTTCACCTTGTGGGAATCTGAGTCAGTGCCTACGCTGCGCTTTGGATGAACAAACTGCTTTGGAGGGCCCTGAGGGGTGCAAGAGCCAAATCTGTTGGGTGCGTTTGACAACAGGGGTGGTTTATTGGCGGGACTCTCTGCTGCAGAGTTGCAGGAAGAACCTCTTCAATGTGGTTTCTTTTGGATCTGCACTGTACATGGGAGCAGCAGGATGGCTAAGTTGTGAGACTGAAGAACTCAAGGGACGTTGTCGGCATGTACAGCCATGACCGAGGAACCACGCCTGCGTTGGTAACAGGCCACGCTACCGGAAGAGAGTAACACTGCAGATAAAGTGGCGAAGTACAAGCTGTAATATGGAGATCACCAGGCTGAGTCACTGTGCAGGAGATCAGCTCTAAACTCTGCTCAGCACAGCTCATGCCTTGGCAAACCACTCTGTCCTTCACACAAAAAGAAAGATGGGATTTTCTTGATGCTCTATTCTGCATTTCCCCACTGGCAGCCTTTATGAAAGAGGAAAGTGATTCCCGAAGGGAAGGTCTGCAGAAAGCCTGGTCCTTTTCAACTGAAAAATTTGCCTAGCACTGACTCTCCTAGCATACAGACATCTCTGATACCAGTTTAGGAACAACGTCATCTAAAGCAATGGAGGAACAGAAGCATGCCAAGATACTGCCCTATAAAACAGAAACCTTGGAGATTAAATGGTTATTGATACCCTCAGGTATTACTTACTATCTTTCACCTAATAACAGACCAGAAAATTCTACAGTGGCTTACCAAAAAGCCTACACTGTGCCTGATACTTGGTGCTGCAGGTAGATGTTCAGAAGAGAAGTTAATGGCTTTTCCCTGGAAATCCGGGAAAAACTCACGAGGTTAAATGAGTTCAAGCGCAGGAGAAGGAGATACTGGAGACAATACCCTCCTACCATAAGACACAAGAGACTTCAGAGCATAGCCAGCCTGGTAAGGCAAGGACTGTAAAAGGCTACATCCAGTGAGGAGTGTGGCAAGTTAGTTTGCCTGCAGGACAGAGACAGCAACCTCCTCAGGCAGCAGGAGCACAAAATGACCAAGACAGATCAAACCAGAGATTTATGACTTCAGACTCATCTAACATGAGAGAGACTTACAATTATCAGAGAAGACTGATGGAAAGGAGAGATTACAAACTTCATATGCTGCTAGTGTATGAGGGAAGGCAAGCTCACTCTCCAAATTCAATAGTGATTCATTGTTAAATACAGCTTTGTCTACCATTCAAATAGGCTAAGACTGCTGATTTTTCAGAGAAATTAGTGTTTCTGCGACGGGTTGAAGTCTATGATGACATCACTCAGACACTAAGGTATGACAGCTCTCTGAGCAACCGCACAAGGTATGTTATATCAGAATAATGAGAGGGAATTGGAAAGTAAACAATGACAAAGCCTCACAAACACTTGAGTGTGAAGCATGCTAATCTCAGCAGCACCAAACCTGCTTGCAAGCTAAAATGATGTTTCTGCTGATATTAACTTGGTTGCAGTTTAAACAGCGAGTGGAAAGTTTTGTGCATACTGAAGTGATAAAGAAAATTACAGACTTACATAATAAGTAGTTCTTCATTTCACCCACCTATTTTCAAAATTCTTTACAAAGAAGGAACTACAATTTTTCCTTCATATCAGATATCAAGGACACAAAGCGTGATATTACTTTAGATTGAAGTACCACAGATCAGTGGCAGCAGCAGAAAGCAAGTAGTTCTGCCACTGTATTTCTGAAATGCATTGGGACCTCAACTATGAACCCGGACTCACTGGGATAGGCAACACAAATACAGAAAAAAAAAGGAAAAGAAGAAAAACAGCAAGTTGATACTGGTATGTAGAAATCACAACAAAGCTGCAGCAGACACTGCATCTAATCTTAGGGGACATGCAGGGTGGTAAACATTGGTAAATATTTTAACAACGAAGAGTTTACAGAAGGTTAGTGACGAAAACTTGCCTGTGTTCACAGATAACTCCACCTAACACAAGCGGAAGCATGGGAGAAAGTACAAGCGCTACAGCCTACGCACTAAATCTAGGAGATAGAGACTACTCATGTGGGCTGATTAATGGCAGAAGCTGACCTTGAAGCCCATACCCAGGTGACAATGCTGAAAGATGTCAGCCATGACCGTGACAGTAAGCTGGCTGTTACACTGTCACTGACAGTGCTCCTTAGGGCAATCCAAACAGCCTTCTCTTTCCTGAGCCAGGTATCAAGGTTTTATCTACAATAGCTCTGAGTAAGCAACTGGGCAGGTGATTCAATCACTGTTCCCATGACACCCTTTTTACCTCTGCTCAGTACTTTCAGTGAGAAGACACATGCATCCTATCAGCAGAACACGTTAGCCGCACAATACTAATGCCTGGGGCGTGATCCTGAAATGTCTGAATGGATATGAATGTTCAGATAGTTCAATGTTAACATCCATTAAGTTAGGTTTTAAAACAACTGGGCAGGGCTCACATGCAAGTTTCTACAGAACGCATGCTTACAGAAGAGCCTTGGCACCACATATTCTGAAACTCAACGACAGAGCAGGCAAGCAAGACTTAAAGGATTCAAAGATAATTAGCACTGCTTTGGAGTCACGTTTGCATAGGAAACACCTGCCAGCCCAAGATATACCTGTTCATTACACTTATAAAACACACATGCAACTTCCACTAGCACAACCACCCATGGTCCCATAGAGGACTAGGAAGCAGGATTAGTGGAGCGCATGCTGTGGAAGGAAGGAAGAAAGAAAACAAGTCATATGCATCAGGTCTCTCTTCTAGATAATTTTTTAAACCAACACCTTGCTTCGTATTTTCAGAGCAATGCTCTGCATCATGATTAGCAAGAACACAGGCAGTGATCACCCCCATATTCAGGTCCTTCAGCTCCAGTCAGCAGCTGACAGTGGTTTTAAGCAGCTTGTAACTTTGCCTGGACAGCTGCTTCTTTCAGGCCTCCTCGATAAGTATCAGTAGCTTTTCCCTCCATTTCCTTCCCCAGTCCACCCTGACTAGGCCCCTTTCTTTTCCTGCACTTGTAATCAAATTTGCAGTGAAACCTATTTTAGGCCAAGTTCATATAAACTCAACTTGGTGAATCAGACTAGACAGACCTATTTGATACAACAACCTCAACTAAAAAAATTATTTATATCCTTAAAGTGACTTGAGAAACTTTTAACACTATGAGATAGTTTGTCACACACACTCTCCTTTGGAAATCGAATTAATACAAACAGCCTTTGCTGAAACTTTTGTTATTTAATCAGTTCACATTCATCTCTTGTATTCTTAACCACGTACATAAAAGGCTCCTGTACTTCCAATCATAACTGTTGCCACTGTACTGGTGATGTGCCTAAGACTGACTTTACCTCTTCGTTCGCTCTGCTCCTGTTCCCCCCTCGGTTTTGTGGTTCCATCCGCTCTCTCTGATGTGTGATGTTTTTCTAAAGCCCCAAGTCTTGGAGCCATGACATCGTATGGGAATCTCAGCTGTTCTTTCAAAAAAGAAGTTTCTGTGCATTACAGTTACAACAAAAGAACTGGAAAATACTACTTTAATAGGCTTAAAAACCAAAAGGAACCAAAATATATTACAAGATTAATGGTTAATAAACCAAACACAAAAGTTTGGGAAGTCTGACCTATGATTGGGATGGGGAGGACACTGTTTGGGATTGGTGATGCAGCACAACTCTTTAGGTGGTTTTCGTTAGTCTCCCAGAATGAGAGGCTTAATCAACTATTAAATGAGCAGTTATTAGAAATGCTTTGAAAAGCATCTTTAAAAAAGGGGGAGAGGGGGGGAAACTATAGGTTCCATGTCCTCTGCATTCTCAGTTTACAAGAATAATGCTTTCTTCCACTTTTTTCCTCATTGCCAGTCCTACAAACTACTACTCTTTCTGTGTAACCACAGTAATGCAGGTTCTTAAAACAAAGCATTCAGCAACACCTCTGCAAGTCTTTCTGCCACTCCAGACTTTGCTGAGGGCTGCAATAATTCTTTTTTTTTTTTTTCCCCTCTTAACATGACAAAAGGAAAATGCTGTTTAAAGTGGTAAGACATCTTCATTGTCCCCACGAGCAAAAATTCCAGCTCATTGAAAGAGGACTGCCATATATAATCACAACTACTCCAAATGTCTTCAGTAGACATTACATTATTAACTTGTATTTTTTCATATGCTGTTATTCTGTCTTCTATTGTATATTCTAGCTAAATTCGACATGAGGAAAAATTTCTTTACTGAAAGAGCAGTTAAACATTGGAAGAGGCTGCCCAGGGAAGTGGTTGAGTCTCCATCCCTGGAGGTATTTAAAAGACGTGTAGATGAGGCGCTTAGGGACATGGTTTAGTGGGCATGGTGGTGTTGGGTTGACGGTTGGACTCGATCTTGGAGGTCTCTTCCAACCTTAATGATTCTATGATTCTAAATATAGGTGCATTACATTTGGCCTCTAAGAAATTTATGGTGAAGTAACTTAAAGCCATAACTAATTTAATATGTCAGTAAAATGGGTTTCTTTAACACAGCAATCCTCCCTCTCAACACACAGCTGAATACAAAAGGGAATGCACATCAGATCAATTCTTTTTGTACTGATTATAACTGCCACAGCTTTATAGATGTCTGATCTGAAAAACACTTCTAATCAGAGTCCTGCAAATGGCTCCCTTTATCATCAGATTGGACGTTTCAATTACTTCCTGACCCAGTGCATCTGACCCTATGGACCTGGGGTACGTGACAGGGCCATGCCGAACGTCATCTCCAACTGCCACCCAGCAACGTGGCACCTCTCCTCTTCACAACCCCATGCTCCAAAGGCCAAGAACTGCAGCTCTGGCTTGGCTGGGGAGAGACCTAGCAGTGCCCAGCAATTACTGGAGTGGCAACCGAGCATAGGGGAAACAAACAAACAAATAAATAAAAATCAACAGTTGAATAAGTCTTTGGCATACTTTAATAAGTGTGCTAAATTTCTGTTAAAAGACTGTTATTTGGAACTTTTTTTAAAAAAAATTAAGACAGAAAACCAAAAAACCTGTCCATTCTGAGTTCACATATTTTGTTTTTTCTAAGAATTGTTATGGTTTGGGGTTGGTCTTTTTTAAATACAAAGGGCACACTTAAATTTTAGAGATGATACCTCTGTACAAAAACTTTTTTTTTAATGGCAGTATCTCAGGCTAATCTGTGGAAGTATTCTTCAAAATTACTAACAGCAGATTTTGTAACTGTGTTCTTGTTAGCCCTGTCTTTGGGTCGATCTCAAAAGTACTAACCAGAGCCTACAAGCTGTATGGGTGATGTTAGCACAGAGCTTCGGCTATCCCTGTTACCAATAATCTTTTCAGTAAGGTAAAATGACAGAAGCCACTATCACAATTACAGTTCTGTTAGTGTTATATGGTTACAGAAAACAGATCAGCTTTGCACTGCAGAGTTTGCATTCAAAGATAATAAAGCACTACTTCAAGGATGTGCCTTCATCAGTTGCTATAACCCTAGTTAGCAGGGCTTAAAAAGCCTTTCCTGAATTGGAGACAAGAAATCACAAGCATAGGGAAGGCAGAGGACGACAGGTATATGGCAATCCAAACAAATGCACATGAGAAAGCTTTCAAACATGCACAGTGCTCCAAATGACTTAGCAAAAATACTAATACCGGTGCCACACGAAAAACTGCATCAGTGAAAGGTTCAACCATACCAACCTATACAGGTAACAGTAGCAAAAAGTACCACAAACTCATGACTTGCCTAAATTACTTATTAAACCAGCAAGCAGATATTTTCACTTTCCTTCTAGCTTTAGCCTTTTAGGTCACAACAAAGGTTTAAAATAAAATAAAATAAAATACACAACCCCATTAAAAAAAACACCAAAACCCCACCACCACCAAAAACACCCCACAAAAAAACCACACCACACAGGATGGTATCAAGAGCTCAGTCGGTTAGCTCCAAACCTTTTCTACTGGGCACAGTTTATACCAAGGCCTCACAAACAACCCCTTTAGGCCCAAAGTATGCCTTTGGACAGCTAACTTGTATTCTCACATCCTGCCCAAGGAAGAACACCACATTAGCAGATGTCCTGAGATCACGAGAGCTGCCAACAAACTAAGTTCACTACTTGAAGATTTCCAAAGCTGCGCTGCGCATTCTTAACATCTACCCTCACTTAAAAAGCAAGTCAATGCTGCCTTTGCAAGATGTTATCAAGTAAGACTATAAATTACAAACCAATTTGACTCCACACCTATTTTTTCTTCTTTTTCTTTTTTTTTTGAAAACCATAAGTAAAACAACAAGAAAAATGACACATTAACACCTAGCGTTAGAATCAGAACACACCTTTGCAGGGATGCACTCAGTCGTACGGCCACAGGTCAACGCTGTTTACCTAGGGCTCTCTAGGTCTGTGAGAAAAAGCCAGCATTCCCATAAATGAACACATTTAAAACTGAACGTTTTATCGGAGTGTTTTGCATCATTTCTAGTTCGTCAACTTAGAACACAGAGGAGAAGTAGAGAGTTGAAGTTTAATAGCTAAGTATCTGCATGGACCTGAGAACAATACCAATATTCATTAAGAGGCCGATCTCAAACTGCCATCTCATAGGTTCAAGACAAGCACCCTATTAATACATTTTCTAACCTTAGCATAACTCTTATGTTTTCATCTCAAAGCACCCACCCACACACTGGTAAAGAGTTCCCAAAATTATGACAACTACGTGCCACAGACACCAAAAAAAAATTTAAAAATAAATCTCAAGGAAGCTATATATTGTGCCTTGCCAACCACAGTGAATTACACACTGTGTTGGAGTTGCTACAGCCAGATTTAGCTTTGTGCAGGCTAACAAGATTCCTTTATAAATTTAGCTAGAGGCACGGGTAACAAACGCTTGTGGAAATTTGAACCGCAACTCTCCGGCAGCAAAGATTGCTCCCTGCAAAACCGAAACAGTAGCAAAAGAAGACTATTAGTAGGCTCTTATTACACAGCTTTCAAAACACCTACAAGTCATCACGTTCTCCAGGCTACATTATTAAATTGCTCAAGTACCAGCAAAGATTAAAAGAAAAAAGCAAGGCCACAGCTGTTTTTGAGTCTGCCAATTAATAATTAAAGGAGGAAAAAAGCCAACCGAAGAGAGACCGTATTGGAAGCCAGCTGAATGCACAGCTAAGTTTGTTTCGGGTCCTTTGCCCTCATACTCGGAGCGCTGTGGCTGGGGAAGAGAGAAGGAAAGGAGAGCCTCAGGTCTGTCACCGCTAACTGAAGGATGAGGTCTGAAGGGCTTCTCGTTCAACGGGAGGGACAAGGACTGGGACACGCAACCCGCAAAAGCAGGGAAAGGGCAAGGGCAGGAGATGGGGAAGCACGTCCAGAGTCCGGCAGGACAGTGCTCTGCCCCGATTGCCTCTCCCTCTTCTTCCCTCCTCAGAATAAACGTTCCTGCTACTTAACGATAAGATGAATCATATTTTAACCCTCTTTAGGCCACACTTAGCACAATCCAATTAACGTTACTTTAAACCACCAAACACTGAGGGGTTTTTTGGAACAGTTTTCCAGAAGACACAGGTTTGCTAAAGCATCTGCACAAAACCCGAAACGGCGTGCAATTTCATCGTACGTTAAAAGAAACACCTCCTCCCTGCCCAGAAGGGCTCGATGAACTCCTCAGACCTCGGCTAAGCCCGGCGTGCAGCGAGCGCGGTGCAGCCCAGGCGCGCGCAGGCTGCCCCTTTGCTCCGGCGAAGCGGCCGAACACAAAGCACTTCGGTGGGCAACGCAAACAGCAGCCGGTCGCTGACGGAGCCCTGAGGAAAGCCCGGCGCACCG
>NW_008824807.1:918405-963332 GCF_000699105.1 Pygoscelis adeliae | reverse complement strand
GGCCCGGCCCGGCCCGGCCCCGGGCTGCAGCTGCCTGCACTCCCCGTCTCCTCCTCCTCCTTCCCCGGAGGCTGGGAAAGGAGGGAAGAGGGATTAACCACTCGGACTTGTCTCTGGAGCCGAGCCAAAGAGAGCAGTCGGATTACGGCCCCGGGAAGGAGGGAGGAAAAGGAAAAAAATAAAGGAAAAAAAAGAAAATCAGCTACTGTTTTCACGCAGGGAGCAAGCCCTCGGCTTTCCTGCCCTCCCTCCGCTGTCAGGGCAGCGCCTCTCCGCCCGGCTGGGAGCCCCGTCCCCGCCTCGCCGAGCTCTCCACCGGCTCCTCTCTGCTACCACAGGTTTTAAATGCAAGGGTCTAACACACAACATCGTTGGTATTAAAAGAGCTTCTGTAAATGAGTCCGAATTGCCAAAATGCGAAGGGAGCAGGTCCACCCGAAAAACAGTCCGTAAATAGCAAGTTCAAAGAGGTTTTAGAGACTACACCTGCCTCCTGGCAGTCTGCCTGACCATCTTCTTTTAAAAGGTGAGTTTAAAGTTGCTCTTTAATTTTTTTCTTTTTAATGTTGTGCAAGACACGCATGAAGAGAGAAACTGCTTAAATAAAGCCTGAATTCTCCGTACGTGTTCAGTGGTCCTTATTCTGCTGAGCCCTGGCAAAATCCTTGGGTTTGCTGTAAAACCTTGTTCCATAATTCACATTAAGTAAAGCTCTGTTGCTTTTGTTCTATAACATAGTTTCACCCTCTACTCATGCTAATATAGAGCATGTGGAATATGAGGAAATTTGGGAGGTTAGAATAGCTCATAGTTTTAAGATGTCAAAACAAGTAATTACAGCAGTAATTCAGAAAAGCAGGAAGTTTCAGTGTTTGCCCTCATCTTACCTGTTCTCACTGGAAACCTTAAAAGAAAAAAAAAAAAGCTCTGGCAGGGTCTGTTTCTGTATCATTAATTCAAAAGCCCAGAGCTCTTTCCCAACATGCCCATTGAGTAGGCTTCAGACCAGTGCTGAATTTTAAAAGATTGACACATTTATGAATTAATTTTGGCCACGTTTCAAACCGAAAGTTTGCATTTAATAAGTGGGACTATATTAGCTTCTCAACTAAAGAAAAGAAAAACCACCTCAAGTGTTTTAATGACAGACGTTCTTACGCATAACATTTATTCACATTGCAGAATTAGAGCATAGTTATCACCAAGGGGTAAGTCCCGTTCCACCCCTCTTTCCTTGCCAACCATCACTGTCCTATCAGGCAGGAGAGGCAAATCACAGAAGGCTGGACTCCATGGTTAATATTCTGGAGTGGTGCTCTACAAAGTTGCTCGATGGGGCAAACAGGGAAAGGGCAAGTAATTTCAGATGCGACTAGTAGCTCCAGTAAACCTAGCCCACTGGTCATGACCTCCTGAACTGCATGGCTGCTGCATATGTGAATTCAGCATCCGACTGAGCACACATCCTTGCCTCAGCACACTGCACTCTGACCTTCTGCTGGGGACAAAAATTTGGCCTTTGTTTGCATGCCAATTAAAAAAAAAAAAAAGCACAGCAGAAACCTCTCTAATGAAACAAGTACTGGGAGAGAAGCATTTGTAACTCTTTTCCATTGGGGGAATCAGGGAGTGTTTTTCCTTTATGAACAGATCTTTCAAAGATGATAATAAAACAAACTACTGGTTGATGCATTTAACTCGGGCCGAATTAAAACAAATGAAAATGCACACACATCCCCAAATGGGAAATAGAAGAACAAAAACCCCAAACCACAGAGTATTCCAAGTTCCTTTAAGAAACCGTACAGCCTCTGCAAATATGTCTAAAAGGCCTTACATGATCTGTTCCATATGGAGTTTGTTTTTCCTCAGTGCTGTGACTAACAGGAAAAATCTTCAAGAGGAGAAGTCTCTTCCTCTTTCTTCATCCTTCTACCTCCCTTTCCCCAAAGGGCCGATCATGAGCCTGTCTGGTTTCTGTTTGCTTGTGCTAAAAATAGCATTTCAGTGGACTGACCAAATACCTCCAGTTTTATGTCGACTGACTGATATCAGAGTACGATCATTGTTGCAGAAAGAATGATAGAGCTTTAAAGGTCAAGCTTTGCAACATTGTGATACAAAACAGTATATCTGAAGAACCACCCATTTTTGGAGGAATTGGATACATGGACAAACCGTGGGAACTCTTATCTCTGAAGGTAATCCAGGTGACTGTCGGTAAAAGGGCATGGCTGACAACGGGGACCGCAGGCGGGCGAAACTTTGGCCTGGGTATTGCCTGTGGACCAGAAGGCCTGTGGCACAGGCGAGAGCACTGCGTGTTGCAGGGGTTACCAAAGAGCTTGCTCAGTCACCCTTGGCAGCGCTGCTGCGCACAGGCAAGAGACAAGCCTCCGCTCTGCCCACCTCCACCTTTTTCCGCACGCATCTTTTCCTATGCACTCTCACAGCGTCTCTCATACCCTCGGGCAGCAGGGCCTCTGCCTTCCCCTCACACGTAAGGTGGGATCCAGCTCCGTCCCTCAGCTCTTCCACCTCTGTCCCTCCTGCCGCCCCTGCAGTCAGGAACTGGCACCCCTGATGAGATGGTATCTTCCACCCAGGTGGTCAGGACTTGCCTTTGTGCGCCACTCGAAAGTGGTTTGCTTACTGTGGTTGGGGATCTGTAACCTAACATTATTTTCCCCTTTGGGATTTTCCTTTTTTGTAAGAAGTCTGCTTATATCAACCAGTCTACCAATAGGTTTGTACATGTACATACGATCCCAAACATCATAGCATTTCTTTACATCACCAGGACTGAATTGCACCAGTCATTGTGTTAATGTTTTTCTTGTTTTGGCTGTGACTCAGCAAAACTGTAAGCAATGCTTTGAAACGTACAGAAATCTGTGTCACTTCAGTTTTGCTCACTGATGATGAATTTCAGCATTCACTTGAAGAGAAGCACAAGTTTATCTGTTCCGAGTTAGAACCTGGGGGAAAAAAAAAAAATCTGTTCCTACAATAGCAGAAAACTCCTACTTGTAAAGACACCACACGCACACACACACTTAAAAGACAAAAAGACACATCCCAGGTTTGATTATTTGGTGAGTGGGCAGATGTGTAGAAGCACGCAGCTGCATCCATGCCATGCACAAAGGTGTAAGGCAGGAAAAATGGATGTAATCTTCACCTGGGCACTCCCCAGTCAGCCTAAATAAAAATAATAATAATAAAAAGAAAAAACCAGCAATGTGCTCCTTGCCTAGCATCCAAATTAATTATTCCACCCACGATACAATTTAATTGGCAGGCACAGGTACGCTCATTTGCTTTGCAAAGCAATATTATTAAGTGTGGGGTTTTTTAGAGCTATGCCCCTGTTTAATAGAACACCCTCTTTCATGTAGACTAAAGCCAAGGAGCACACAACCATTCCAGTAATTATATGTTTCAGTAAAATCATTAATATAAAATAAAATGCTATCATACCTACTTTATGCCTGGGTCCTGTAGGTATTCACCTACCTCCAAGTTGATGAGATACCTGTGTGAAAAAAAGTTGGAAGCATTTTTAAGGCTTTACAGCAACAGCTGCTAAAACTTTTAATCACAGACTACAGAGTTCAAAATGTCTCACTCCCAATCTTACCACAAAGTTTAAGTGGAAGTGCTTTAAATACAAGATGACTTTGCATGCCACTTGCCTTGGGAAACAAATAGTGCACATGAAGAATGGAAGTAAGATGATGAAGTTTAGTGGTTACAAGTATGAAGACTGTCAACATAAGAAAAGAACAAGATATTGTACGGAAGGAATTGACTGAACTTAATCCTTCTAGAGAGAAGGTTTGATTCCTTCTTTGTCTGGGAGTGTTTCCATGCAGAAGTAAACACTTTGAGATGACTTGCTTTTCCACATAGCAGTATTGCTTGCATCCTCCACAACTGCAACTGTATTTCATAAAAAATGCACACAGACCAGCTGCAGTTTCACAAAATAGACTTCTGGTAAATTCAAAAGCTATCACAATTACATTGTCAGCTCAGGTCTCAAATTCCTTACGAGACTTGGTCCTTAAGCACAACCTCCACTTAATTATGCTTTCTTAAGCATTTTGGTAGATAATAGCCTTCTACATTTCCCATCCGTTCTCCTCCAGAAAATTTTTCTGCTGGCTTATTCCTGAAAACATTTGCAACTACACCCTCACAAACAAAAAACATCTTTCAGTCTTACAAGGGCTTATCTTCTTCCCAATTAAATTTTCCTGGGAGTATTTTAGATTATAAGGCTAGAACCGAGCAGTTAATTTCAACCTTGTGGACAAGGACAGCCTTCAGTCACCTTGCTCTGGAAGAAAGTCACTAGTTCCATATTCCTCATATCAAAGCCACCAGGTAAGGATGAACCATTACACCCCCTGCAGGATGCTTACTCCTCTTGTCTTGACAAGACACTCAAAATAAGGCTGGAGCAGGATCCCAACCGTTCCCTCTTCTCCATTTAGTTGCTCAGACAGCAGACAGGTTACTGGGCATGCAGGAGGTGCTTATTTCTCAAAACTCAGCTGCCTCTTTTTAGCTTAAATTGATTATTCAGAAAAAGAGTATTAAGAGATGTCACAAGGAGGCCTTTGGTTTGTGTGTTTAATTTAGGCACTGCAAGATCATGCCCTATAAAAGGGTTTTTTTTTGCTGCATGCTTTGTGGTGAATCCACATGCACAGAAAAGCAGGATCAAATCTGAGGTCTTAAGAACACAATAAAGAGTATGTTAGAATCGCTTTAAGCAGCAACTAGGAGTTACTTTTCAACACTGCTAATAGAGGTTGCTCAGACGGCAGATGAGCTCATCTCATTACAGGAATCCACTTCAACTCAAAGGAAACTCCTTCAAACATATAACCGCTGGTTTCTTCTGGCTCATCTTGGTTATTAAAAGAACTTTTACCACTTACACGAAAATTTTGTGGTTCTCTACTTGCAGCTGTTCCTTTTAAAGCACAATGCTCCACGATAGTCAGACTAATTGTTTTAAACTACCATCTCAGTAATGAGTAATAACCATGTTTTTTCTTAAGCAATAAACTAAATTCAGCCCTGGCTAACTGCTCTGAGATTACCAACCAGTCCCTGGAGTATTTCTCTCAAGCATGACTAGCCTGAGATTCTCCCTTGCATTTAGTCTGGTTTGCTGCCGTCAGAGAGTGATGATCCTGGAGCAGGTGGTTTGCGAAGGCAGTTCTCTGGGCATGGATCGGAGAAGGTCCCAAGGGGCAGATTTCAAGGGGGAGCTAAGAAGACTGTAATCTCCTTTGCTGTATTGCTATCTAATGCAGCATGCATTTCCAATCACCCAGCAGATAACTGCTGTGCCACCGTTCAGCCATCCCAATCCTCATCAAAGCTGCATCCCATGCTGTCCTAAGCCACTAGCGCAGCAAAAAGCTATTTGGAGGAAAGACTTTCCTATGTCTTAGTGAATTCTAGGAGTGGCAAAAGCCAACCAGGTCACGGGCGGCAGGCATAATTTACAACAGCCCTCAGGCAATTTTACACTGAAAAACTCACGCTCAGCCACTGCAGACTGGTTAGGGGAAGGTGATATATCAGATGCTATCAAGCCAGCACAAAGATTTAACAAACCTGCTCTGGTTTCATACTGCACATATCCACATGAGTGCAGACAAGGCAGTGGAAAAGGAAGTCCCAAAGCTTTATCAGGAGTTGTAACCATCAATGCTGTTAAACCCCAAATGAGAACTTGTGTTGACCTCGATCAGTACCCATCTGGCAGAAGGATGTAAGCCCTGAAAGGAAGATCTGTCTTTGATAAAAAGACAGGGAATCTCTTACCGTTTTTACAGATCTTGCTACCTACAGTATGGATAGATGCTTTTGGTTCTTTAATAGTTGCATATAGCAAAGTAAAAATACAAAGTACTTTAAACAGAAGGGAGAAAAAAGGTAGTACCTCAACCTCAGATAAGGGGGGTTGAGTGCAGAAGAGACACCTCAGTGAAATAATGAAATAAGGAAGAAAAATAGAAGAAGAAAGTGGAAAAAAAAAAAGCAAAACAGCAACCAAAAAACCCTAAAGTGTTATGGTCAGTGGTTTGTTATGATATGTGATGTTAATTCTTTTTATTTAATGTAGAAGGTTAGTGTAGAAGGCTGGTACAGGAGAAAAACCCAAAATTAAAACCAGAAAACACATCATTTAAAAAAGGCAATGTATTGCAGCATCTTGTAAATACTTGTTTATATGACACGGCCTATATTGGTTATTCTATCTCTGGTCACCAAGCAATTATCTATATAAAAAAGTATTAAATTTGAATGTTAACGTAACAGAAAAAGTTCCTGATAGTTCTGAGGCATAACTGAGTATCAATTTCCAATGTTTTGAAAAAAGAATTCCACCAGCACCAGCAGCCAGCACACTGTGTTATTATTGCAGATGCAAGAGTTACCAAATAAAGTCACATTAAAAATTGGAGTCTTTGGAAATAGCAGGTCAGAGACTCCCAGAGTTTTCAGAGTGTGCCAGAGACAACAATGCCCAACTTTCACTGAATACTGTTACTAGATTACTGTGCTATCTCAAGACATGGCAGATGAAATCACCTTCAGAATATCTTTTTCCTAGCCACACACAAAGCAACTGATGCAAGAAGGGGACAAGTCTGTTCCATTTCCTCAAGCCTTCAACTTTATGATACATCTGGCCCAGGACAGTGTCCCACTCTATCACTTTGTCTGAACAAAAAAGCCAACACTTACATCTGTTAACTGCCTGTAAATCTAAGCAGCTGTGTTGTGAGTCATTTCAGGACTGGCTAATAATTAAATAAACAATTGTCATTGTGCTCCATGAAACTCCCATGTTTTCTTTCAGTCTTGGCATCTCCTTTCATGAAAGCTGTACAAGTTAGGGTGCAACCACACAAATACAGTCATCTATGACAATGTAATACAGTCATCTATGACAATGTTTACCTAATACCTCTAGTCTACCAACCATCATGAAGCACATCCTGGTTCTGGGCAACTAATAGTAATAATTTCCAAATATTCCAAATCCAGTGATCAGAAACTTACTCACAGAGTGATATTTTTGCAGACCCTCAGATAACAGTGCCATTTATTATTTGTACTGCAATAATGCTCACAAGGCACAGTGACCAATGCACTGAATGCAGCACTTGTAGAAAATGAAAAGGCAATCCCTACACCAGAGAATTTACAATCTAAGGGGTGTTGAGTGTGTCCTGAACCTTTGAGTAGATGTAGCTTAAATTTCAACTGGAAAGGAGGTCTTTTTTTCCAGACCAGTGGTCTTCAACCTATGGTCTACTTTTAGGAGAGCTTGAAAGATAAGTGAGAAAAGGAGGTTTACTTTGGTAGACTTAGATTCACTTTACAGGGGTCCGCAAATTTGGAACAGATTGAAAATGCTAATCTAGATGGATTTGTAAACTATGCTGTGGAATTGCATTCTTGTTCAATTATTTGATGGGTTTATAACCACACAACTGGCTAAACAAGAGAGGGAGTCACCCTGGGAAGTGTACTGAGAGAGACACTGAAAGGGGGCAATATTCCTGAGCCCCACTGACTTCTGCTGCCTTCCAGCAAAGGACCACAGACTCATCTGTGCAGACTGAACAGTTAGCAGCAGCAACTGGAAAAAAGCTAAGAGAGAAGGGGCTAGGAGCCGGAAGATCTCACCTTAGTTCTGCAAAGTGTTGGAAAGAGTAAAACCAAGCTCTGGGGTCTGTAAAAATCTATAGTAGTAGATAAAGTAATTCCTGTTAAACCTCCTGAGGTTTATAGGAAAAGTTTGTAATGTGAAGATCCTCTACTGGTGAACAGATAGCTTTGCTGCTGTGACTAATTCAGCCTATGATAGCTTTGCAAGGCTATCAACAAAGTTTCAGGCTGTTTTATTGACACAAATACTGCTGGAAAAAGCTCTGACACCCCTCCAGCTGCACATTTATTTTCACCTACAAGACACTGCTATGGGTTGCACAAAACTTCTTAGTTTATCTAGGAAAAAAAAGCAAGAGTGCTTGTGCCTGGAGGCTAAATTCGCTTTCATACCTAACAACTATCTGGTTTGCCATTCCTGGAGGAAGGTCCTCAGAGCTGTGTTTGCCAAAAGACAACCATGTCAGTGTTGCACACTGCTGCACAAAGCTTCCCTTAATAAGAGTGTATGTTAATAAGGTTAGGAGATATCCTGGTAGAGGAACAAGTCCAAAAGTGCAGGGACAGCCTGGGGTGAAACAGAGAGTCCCAGGGCTGATATAATAAAGAAAAAAAAGCTAAACAAGGCTGGCAAGTCTGTAAATTTGTTTTTTATCTGCAGAGTGAAGGTCTCTTTTAACTACAACATGTTGTTATGGCCAACAGATATAACAGTTATTTTTCTGAATCTTATGGACTGGTATGACATAAAACTGATTCACTGGAAAGCAATACCTATAGATGCAGACACTGTTATTTGCTTCTTTGTATAAAAACAAGTAAGTCATGGGGATCTTTTTTTCTCCATGCACCTGGTGTGCATGGTAGACAAAGAAACACTTTTTCAGCATGTTTCTCAGAATGAGGTCTCTTTTGACAGTAGTTAACAAGCAAAGGAACGTCTTTATTTAAATCCACATTAGGGGCAGAACGTTTGTCTTTTCTACCTTAATCTTTTGAACTATGTAAAATAGAACTTTTTTCTGCCTTTTTTCTTTTCATTAAAAAAAACCCACTTTTGTGCTGCCTTTCTTTAGGCCCAGGACTATGTGTTTTGACAGTCTGAGTCTATGAGCCTATTATATACTTCCACAAAACAAATTAAGCCAAATACTTGACAAAGTCAGTTGTTCTTGTCTGGGGAAAAAGATTTAACAACTGGAAAAAAAAAAGAAGAGGATTGTCCCACAACACCAAATATCTTGAGCAATCTCTCTCGCTCTACAAGCTACCCTTTTGCTGCCTTTCTCATTTTTTAAGTTCTTTGTGGGGATCTTGGACTGATCATGACTATTCTATCACTGCATTCATTGATGCTCCAGGCCAAATTTGTTGGCATAGAAGCAGGACAGCATTTCAGGAGTAACCATGAAAATGGAATAAACGTCCCCAGAAAGAAAGAGACCTCAGATTTTATCTTACATTACCCCTCTTGTTTCTTTTGCATATTAGCAAACATATAGCACCACATATTGCAAAGATAAAATACTGAGTCTAGAAAACACTGCTGCAAGCAGGTTTTGCTGCAAGCGGATTTTCCATATAGAACATACTTAATGCACAAAGGAAGACACTTAAGTATTATAGCAGGAAGGTACAGATGGAAGAGAAATAGGCTAAGAAAAGGGAGGAAAAAAACATCATTTCTGATCTGCCCCATATCCCTTTCTGGAAGGCTGGCCTTTCCACCGAGGAAGATATTCCAAAGCAGAAAAAGTAGCACAAAAAAACCCCCCTCTCAATAGGGCAATCAGAGAGAGCGAGCATACACACATCCTTCCTTTTGAGTAGACTTCCCTGAATATTTCCTCAGCTGTCTGCTGAGCCCTCATGGAAGGACCTTCCTTTTTATTAAAACAAGTAATAAAAACCTTTCTTTTTGTATTTTGGAGCCACCAACTCTCCTCAGCAGCAGCAGTTTCCAAACCTTTTATCGCACAAGTCCCTCCCTGCTCCATACAGACTTTGCACTGAGCTCTGCTTTTGTGTCATGGCACTGAATCATCTGGGCCGCTGGGCGTCATGCAGCACTGGAGATGCTCATGTCCTGCATCCTGCTCATTTGCCGCTTGACATGACCCCCTCCACGACTCAGCTCCATGCAGGTTATGTAGCTGCCTTGGCTGGGATCTGCTTATCTAGGACAAAAAAGCAAGAGTGTTTGTGCCTGGAGGCTAACTTTGCTTGATACTTAACAACTATCTGGTTTGCCATTCCTGGAGGAAGGTCCTCAGAGCTTAGGCAGCGCTCTCCTACCTAAAGCCCATCAGTAATTAATGTACAGTCACTCATCAAGTCAATCTCTACCTGAAGACAGTTTTCAGCAGCTCCAGGCTAAAGGGGGATATATACTCGTTGTAGATCTGCTGCTTGTGTTTGCTATAGTAGGCTAGTGCTAAATTATAGGCATATATAGAATGAAGTTAATCAGAGGAAAATTCGTATCCTTCCATTTAAAGAACATATTGGGTTTGGACAATGCTGCTAAAACAAGTAGTAAAAGGAAATTAAAATTAGCCCTGGATATTTCTCTCAAGAAAAGAAGTTCCTTCCAAAATTCCAGTGAAAATGGGTTTCGACCTGGCAGATTTATGAGGCTTTGAAACTTTCAGTTGGAGCCTAAGCAATAGTTTGTTTTGTGTTCAGAATAATAATACTCCTTAACTGAGGCAAAGAGGGGCGGTGACACCACTATTTATGGCTTGTTGTCCCTCTCAGTTTCTGCACAGGGAATGCAGCTGGACTGGTTGTTGCTTTTACAATTACTGCACACTTTTTGTATTAGCAACCCTCACGTACTGAAAAACCACGAAACTGCTCCTCCAGAACAGAGGATTAATTAAAATGAAGAGCTTTTTTGAAATGAAGAGCTTTTTGAAAATTATGTTTTCAGTTGCTGTTGCTTGTCTTCTTGTTTAAGTGATTTGTATGCGTTTGTTCCAAGTTTCCAATTTTTTCCCCCAAACCTTGAATACTAGAAACTTTTAAGTCCAAGCTGAGATCGTCATACATTTTAGGGATCTGTCACCTGAGGCCAGATGAAAAGCACTAAATATCACAGTATTAGCAATAAACTGCCAGCCACCAGCATAGAAACTTGACAGAGCTGTTTTGTCTTCTCAAATGGCTTTCTCCATGAAGTGCTGGAAGCTTAGAAAGCTGATAATATCACAAAAAGTTTGCACAGCATTTTTGACAGGTGGATATACAAATATAGTTTAAAATTTAGTGGTTTTGCCTTTCTTTTATGATTGCTCAAAGTTTGTATAACTCTAACCTGAGGTTTTCTTAAGGTGCTGAAAGTACTTCTTTCTGTACAACCTCCTAAAAAATGGCTCAGTAATGTGCTTTGCCTTTTCTAAGTGGAGATAGTGAATAAAATGGGATTTTTTTCCTACTGAAAAGGTGAACAGCATTGTTTCTACTTTTGTACAAGTATTCAAGAGCTGCAGAATCAATAGGCTGTTTCATATCCCATCATCAGCAGATACTGGGCTGAAAGCCAGTTTCTTCATGATGGCTTTGATTAGCCTACAGTTTTGGTCGTACTGTAATTCTAGTTAATTGATTGCTGGTTTGTTTGAGTTAGCACAATTGAAAATGGTAGTGTAGACATCCAAGAAATATTTAGGGCAGAACAGTTCATTAATCAAAGTTACAGCATGTCCAAAGCTTTAAACCAGACCAGCTTAGGTTGGGATAGCCCCTCCCACCTCTCTCCCACCTGACACTCAGGAACTCCACATCTCCCTGGGGTCTGCTGCACTGATGGAAGACAGCTCTCATCAGGACCTAGGGTGTGGTACATCAGTCTTTTGATTACAGATTAAAGCAAACAGAATCCCCACAGACAAAGCAAACCTTCCACCCAGTCCCCAGCACCAAAGGGAGGCAGGATGATGCACTCACTAAAAAAGCAAAAGCAGATGCACTCAAGCACCTTACCCCCATTAGTGCAAAGAGCCGAAGCAGCGAAGGTTACTGAGACTAAACCTTTCCTTTCAACTCTACTTTACATTTGAGTGTGAAAGAAGCTGTTGTTTTCTGCCATTTTACATGTAATGACCACAGCATAGTCGTGGATGGTTCCTCATGCAGGACAGAACTGTGCAAAGCAGAACCATTCTTCTACCAACAAAAATATCAAAAATATGAACAGACACGTACAATTACATTTATGCACCTGAATGAAGAAGGATGATGGTCATTCTGATATGAACGTAACAAGCCAAAAAGCTAGATATTTTAGCATTAGCCTATACAACATAGCGGGTAAGAAAAAGCATAACTGATCTGGACACTCATTATGGTATTTTGGACTGATGTAATAAAATAAGTGGCAAAATGGTACCGTTCTTTAGGAGGCTCCTTTAATAGGACTTGCAATTCAGCATCCCATGGTGTAGCTGTAGTCCCACTGGTGGACACTGTAACATAGATGGGATTTGGATGTGTTTACTGTTCCATTGTCTGACTTTACCCCCGCGTAGCACGGTTCACTATGTGACACAATGGTTTGAGTCTTCACTGCTGTTCAGCTTTCACCACCCACAGAAGAGATGTAATGACAGAAAATTGCAACTCTGAATTTCATAGTGTAATGAGTTTGTAATAGCCAGGCTGGAATTTGAGCACTGGTCTCTTGACTCTTAGCCAGGTGTTTTAACCCCAGAACTACCCTGTTCCCCACTGATGAGCTCGCATACTGTCTAATATTGCTATTATAAGGCATGAACTTCATGGCAAAGGTTGCATCTGACTTCAGAAACCAGATAATACTATACATACTTCTTCTGGAGAGTGGACATCAGGCTTGACTCTCTCTTATCTCTCTGGAATGGCTGAGAGCAGCTCACTGCAAACGGTTTGGGACAACTTACATTTCTTATCTTTCCTCTTATACACATCAGTAAAAAACTTTAGTGTACTTATGACAGACTGAACTCAAACAGAGCTGGTCCCCGCTGCCTAGGTTCTGCCCACCATAGAGAGCCATAAGCAGTTTTTGAAGTGCAGAATGATTAATGACAGCTCAGTGTGGGGATGCCGAGAGACTCAGGCTCATGACTGATGCATGTGAAAAGACTGGTGAACAGGGGGTGGTCAGGTCTGAGAAAACAAATCCCATCACTGAAATCAGTGAAAGCTGCTGACAATTGTTTTTGCACACAGAGGCTATTTCTAAACATGAGAAAACTTACTGCTACTAACTGTACTTCTCTGTTTCCTCTTCCTCTTGTCACAACCACCATCTTCCTGCCGTGGTTAAAAAGGAAATCTGGAAGTAGGAAACAAGTCAAGAGGCAGGAATGTAAGGAGATTTCTATGTTCCATGGAAGTGTCATTCGTAAAATACAGAGAGTGTTTCTAGTTTTAGTAATTTTTATTAATAAATTGAACTTCACCAGTCAATCATTATATCGATCAATTTATTATATTTTACATATTTGACCTCCTTGTCCTAGGAGATCAACACCCCAAAACCAGATGACAGATGTGACCCCTGAGAGTTTCTCTGACATGTGAGGACAGAGAGAGCAGATGGCTAGAGGTGAGATGAAAAAAGCAATGATGTCCTTTGAATGAACAGCCAAAGGTTTTAGTCTATTTGTCCATTATTCTACTGTCTTCTTCATTTCTGTCACACAGGTTTCTCTCCTCGGAGAACAGCACAGAATATACCAAAAGTAAAGAGTCAAAACCAATGCTGTAATAGCAGCAGTTTGGCTAAATGAACTTAACACTCTTATACTCCTTCCCCTAGAAGCCTCAGCCTCAAATCACTTGATACTCTTCTCTTTTTTTCTTTTTTTTTTCTTTTTTTTTCTTAACAGTCTAACATTAGAAGGGATGTCTTGATTGGTACAGCTTCCTTGGTAAATCAGACACTCCAAAATAAGGAAAACTTTAAGGAACAACAGCTCCATATCAGACACTATCCTTGCTAATCAAGTTAAAGAGATCACTCCATACTTTTACAGTATAACGACAAAACTGCATGAGATGTACACTGCCCTAGAGAAAAGACCAGGCAGAAGACCAAGACAGCAATAGTTTTTTCCCACAGTGGGAGGTAAGGGAGAGGGTAAGTTTGACTCTCAGATTCACAGTTCATGTGCCTTCAACAAGGGCTCAGTCCCATTTTCAGTCACTGAGGGGCCTTCAACTTTCTTGTTCCTGGTATATGCCAGGAATTTCCCCTGTATTTATGGAAGCCACAATGAGCTTGTACCGAATACTTTGAGAAGAGCTTGTACTGTAAATGGGACATAGAAAAAAATCACCTTGCGTGGGAGCCAGCACAGCGTATCACTTGAAACAATGGTCAGTGGCCCAGCCAAGTGTATGCAGCATGGATGGGAAATCCCAGCCCTGAGACGGCAGCCTTCCTGACCATCCCTCACCCACGAGAGTGAATCTTCTGTTCCACTGTGCTTGGCAGTGCTTTGTCCTTCGTCTTTAAATCACTTCAAGAAAAACAGATTAATAAGAACCATATGTTAAGCCTGTTTGAGAAAGACCCTCTCCTTATTAGAAGATGCTACAGGGAGGGACCCACATACTATATACTATGGAAATCATTATCATCCCTTTGAAGCTTCAGTTAATAGCAGTGTTTCTGTTACATAGTGGAAGAAGTGTTGTCTATGTTGAAAAAACACAGAACTTAACAGCAGAGTTAAGTACAGTAGGTTTTTTTCAGAAACATTTACAGAAGTGGTTTTAGTTTAGTTAAATCCGTGCAATTTTGTGTATAAGCAAGGGTTGAAAATAAGAAGTACAAAATTATTCTAAAAGAAAACATGCATAGTCTTCATAATATGTAAGTCATTCTTATTAAATAGATAGTGGTTAAAACACCATATATCAAGATGGGTGGAGTTTTCCTAGTGGAGGCTCTAAAATTGTTTCCTCCTAACAAGACTTCAGAATCCTTTTGTCAGCACATATGATTTCCTGTGCTCTTTGCTGTATTCCAAAAGCCAAAATACGCATCCTATTGTAACAAAACCCCTGGTTTACCAAGAAAAACAAACAAGCAAACAGATCTGCATGGTGTCAGTACTGCAGGCAGCTCTTTGTATTTGTTGGAAGATCTCATTGAGTTATGGAACAGTAATTATTTGTAGGCATGCTCAAACATTTTCAACAGAGATCGTAATGAAAAAAATCTATGACCTTTCCCCTTTTAGCTGCAAGGTTGAAATCCCCAGTAGTGAACTTAAAACTGACCATTAGTTCAACTTTGTCGTATGGTATGCAGCTATGCAAAACAAAATCTGTTGATAAAGTGAAGATCAGCATCCTAGAATACCAAAATAGAATGCTCCCTTCCTACGGAAGACACTCATCGCTCCATCAGTGAAACATGTTTACTACTCTGGGTCACTGCTAATAGGCATATATTGGGGACAGAATATTTGAAATAAAACCTCTGGTAAAAACAGACTGGACAGACTGCCAGAATTCAGATGGAAATTGGGCCGGCCTAGAGTTTTAGAAGCTTCTAAGCTCCAGTTCCACAAGACATAATAGGAGACAATTTAATAGTTTATTAAGCTGTGGTTCCATGGGTAACCAAGCAAACCTAGTGTCCTACAGTGGTCAACAAAGAGGAAGTCTCGCCCTGCCCTGGCCTCTCTTCTCCCCTGCCCTGCTCCCACGTTACACACTTGACATCTGGACTCTTCTGAATGCTGCCCTAACCTAGCAGAAAACTGCCCAGCTTTTCTGCTGAGTAATTTCCTGCTGGGCTAGTGGGTTAGACTCCCCTCAGCATGAAAATGAATGAATAGGAAGGGACAGGGTGGCATGTCCATGGGCAAGGGCAAGACTCTTCCATCTTGGCAGCTGTGAGCCATTAGGTTGCGCAGCTGCCCGAGGAACCACCGCTCAGTAACACCATGACAAGAGTCAAGGAGTAAGGGCTCCTGGAGTCACTCACCTCGGCTGCTAAAAAGGACACTTGCTACTGACTTCAGCTAACAGTTTGATTTTACTAATTCCATGAAATTACAAAGCGGGTAAAGATGTCCTGCAGGCAAGTTTAGGAAATCCCTGTGTTATTTGGTTTGCAGCAGGGAATCTGACTAGCAGACATCCAAGAGAGGAGGAGGACTGCATTGTGCTAGACTACAAATACATAAGAAAAATTGTCTTCTGCAAATAAATTACAGCTGAGCAAACCGGATAAAATCAGGAGAAGTAAAAAATGACCATGTCTATACTACAGGTCGACAGAAACATCAGAACTCAAATCCAGGTCCCTTGAGGCCCTCCTGGCTCATTGTCCACCAGATCTCTCTCATTTTCCCAACACCTTGGACCTAGTAAGAGCTCCACTAGCTTATATTGTAGTGTCTGTAACTCTTACCAGTCAAAAGTCAAATCCGTCAAGGTTGCGGAAAAAAACACTCAAGTGAACTGAAAATACATTCCAGACATTGGGCTTAAGAAAAAGATTTGGTTCAATGACAATTTTGATTCCAACGGTATAGTGTTATCCCATAAGTGGCAATTGCTAAAAAGACCTGTGAGGTTTGCCATTTTGCTTATTTGTGTTTTGTTACAGATTTCTGCAGGACTGAATGGACAATGGTTGTCTGCTACCGAGTTAAAACTGTGGAGAATATTAATACTTCAACAGTGAGGCTACTCTAGAAGGCAATCCATGTCTTAACTCTGTCTAAATAGCACACACAGTAGTTAGCATCAACTTAGGTACCTTACTTAGATGTTTATTGACCTGTGTATCTGCTCTGCTAGAGCAGACTGTATTCTACTGAAGCCTTTTTAACTCCTTTTTGTGTTTTTGGTTTGCAGACCACACAAATCTACCAGACTAAGGAGAACCTCCAACACATTTTAATTTATGAAACATGTGCAGCCCATATGAGAAGTGTATCCCAGAGGAATGGAAAATTATAGTATGCACAATGTGTGGATAAGGAGCAACAGGTGTTGAGGGCAATTAAATTTTGGCACTGATTAATTTCAACTTACAGTGTGCACTAATTAATCCATACAGTGTTCCTGTGAAAGAAATGCAGAAAGGTCTGAGATTGAGGGTTTGTCAATGGATGAAAATTGACATATAACAGGATAGGGAGATAATTTTAAATGGATAGCTGCTTCAGATTGCCTCTATGAGTGCACATTCCTATTCTGGAGCAAGTGTGACTTTTTCTAGCTTGCTTAGTCCAAATGCAAAGCAGCTTGAACTCATTTAGAAAGAGAGAAGAAAAAAACCCACTTCTATTCCGGATAAAACCATCCAAACTCCCAAATCAGTTCTCATTAAATCTATAGACAAGTCTCAAAACCTATTATTTTATGTCCTGGAATCCTTCAGTTCTTGCATGTTTTTCACATCTGACAAGTGTGTTGGTATAATTCTGATGATACTCCCTCCAAAAGGATACAGTAGAACTAGGAGTATGCCAAGGGGGGACAAGGATGACTGCGAGTATGGCTCAGCGTCTGCCCATGGAAAGACTAAGACAAGCTAGCTTTCTTCAGCTCCGGATGACTTGTGCGTGGGGGGAGGGGAGGTTTATAAAATCATAACTAGGACAGAGAAGATGAATAAGGAACAATTGTTCATTATTTCTCACCATATAAAAAAAATTAATTTATCCAATGGCAGGTTTAAAAACAGATGAAAACAAAGGGAATACTTTTCCACACAACAAGAAATTGAGCTGTATGACTCACTGCTAAATTAAGTTTGGATGCAAAAAGTATTAACAGGTTCAAAATGGGATTAGGCAAGTCAATGGCAGAAAGGTCTACCGAGGATAACAAAACAATGGCCCTAATGTAACATCAAGGGGAGGAAATGCCTGCAGCACTGATTGCTAGAAAAAAGGAAAGAGGAACAGGTCATTGCTCTGCTTCTTAAGCTCTTCCCCTTATAAGCTGTTGGTACTGGCCATTGTCAGAGACAGGTCAACGGGATGGTCAACCAGTGTGGGACTTTTTAAGCTGATGTGTTTGTGAGTTTCCAGTAACTGCATTTGTGCTTAAATGGATTTCAATGTTACATTCAAGAGAAGTAACAGTAACGTATTACACAGAGAGTGCAGAGCACCAGAACTGGTTTTGGATCTTGTTTTGGATCCAGCCCTTTTGGGTTTCTTCTTTTTAGTAGCGAGTATGACGACCTGGGTCATGTGATTTCTACGTATTTTCTATCTAAGGAGCTCTGCAGCTGTATGGGAGGGATGGTGAGCACTATCGCTATGAAATAAGAAAGTAACTATAAATAAGTCAATTCCTTCCATGCCCTATATTTATTGGACTCAGAAAATCTCTTGCTGTAATAATCCAGATGAGTGAATGATTTCTTTATGAGGGTCTTGACATTTTGGTCACATCTGACTAATTGAATGTTATGGTCATTGTTCCAGAGGCTGTATGTTGAGAATGAATTTGCCTTGTAACCTTCTGGCTCTAAAACTTGACTGAAATACACAATGAAGTCTTTATGGTCTTTCTGGGCTCTGCCAATTCTACAGTTACCAAAAACAAAATTACAAGAAACTCCTCTTGCTTCTCTGTTTATTTCCATATTTCACTGTGCTTTTTTCACTTGATAATGCATTTTACAGACTAAAACTCTCTCCAACCTATTTTTGGTTCCAGTGCTATTAATGTAGGTATTAAAAAGAGGTTTTCAGTTAAGGATGGAGAAATTCATTTTGCCTAATTTTGACCTCAAAAAAAAAAAAAAAAAAAAAAAAAGACAGGATCAAAAGTTCAGTTTGACCTTTTTATGGTATCCTTTATGTTTACTAATGAGAGAAGAACCAATGAAAAATAGATTGCAGTGAAAAATAGAAAAGAATTCAGAAGAGAGAATATGTAATGAGGAAATGAAAAATAAGGTCACCCACATATAGTGGGCCAGTTTCTGTGGGATGGTGGAGAGTCTGCCATCCCTACTACAGCACGCAAGGTTCAATCTAAAAAAAACCCCAAAGCCGAAACAACGTGGCCTGGGGGAAATCATGAGGTTAAATTGCAGGAAAAATTTAAATTTATACTAATAATGTCAATAAAAAAGAGAGCAATAAGGTGTGAAATGGATCACACTTTTTGCCAAAACCCAAGACTTAAAAAAAAATATCTAGCTTTATATAAAGTAACCAGCTGGTAGATGGTTTCTATATCTATTCTTATATTAAAAACAAATTCATATTTTGAAAAAAGGCATTAAAAATACACCTACAAAAAGGGACATCTTAACCTAAGAAAAACTGCAAGTAAGAACAAGAATATAGTGCACAGAATGATAAGCTATCAGTTAGCATTTTAATTACATTGTATATTACAAACATTATGTCATTTAGGTGTTATTTGATGCTATACGTATTATATATCCTCCAGCATTCAAATTGTTTTAGAAATTAAAGTGCCAATACAAAACCACATGCCATTGAGCCTGTCTTCATAAAGCACCTCTACTGAAACCCAAAGACTTTCAACAGAGGGATGGTATGAGTGGTTTCTAATATAGTCTGCTAATCACTTATGGAGTTTTCAGCAAGACAAATTATATTAGAATTGTAGCTGTAGTAAAACGTGTTTAAGGAAACAAAATTTGTTCATTCACTAATAATAGACAAGGAAAAAAGAGCAGATTTCTACCAAAATATAGTGAGCACATAAATTTCAGGAATGACATACCTGAGTGTCATACCTTTGTTGGAAGCCTGTCAAAAAAAGAAGATGCAAATAAAGGTGAGCAATTCTGTGTTGCACTGAAATAATAACCTTGCAATACTATTCAGGAGTTCAAATACTATACAAGCAATTTATTAATAGCTTCTAAAAATAAAAAAAAGACTATTTTTAAAAATTCTATGGACAACAGAGCCAAAGGAATACTCTTTTCCAGAAAATGCTAAAGGCTTGTTAAAAATAGCAAGAGAGTTACAGCAACAAAAGTAGCAGAGGAAGAAGAAAAGGTTCTTGGTTTTCTCAGAAAGCAAGGCTTCCATAATAACTTTTCCCACTCCCAGACATTTTGGGGACTATAGAAAAAATTCAGTCAACATAAGCATAGGCTAAAAGTCTCAAAGATGATTATAAACCCACAAGCTTTATTAAATTAGAGGTTGGGTAGGAGTATGATACCAAATAAATGCTTTCACGTGGTAAAGGCACGTAGGAATAAGCTGTTCCAGATTCCCATTCCAGGTCTCCCATTCAACACTTGGCTGCAAACTAGCCAGGGAATATCACGGGTCCATGCTACCGTGCATTAACTTCTTTCCCCTCACTGACTTGAGGATGCAAACCCTCCTCCCGGATACCAAAAACCTCAGTCTAGTTCTCTCCTCTGCTTGAGACAACTTGAAGATGTTATTTCTAACTTTCAAGAAAAGGCTCAGACCACAGATGTATATGGCACAGTTATCTGAATTTTTGGTCTATACTCTATCCAAAGTAGGAAGCGCAACTGGAACCTGACAGTCCCACTTCCCAGTGGAGTGGACCAAGGCTGAGGTCCCACTCGCTCATGTGCCAGTGGGGCAGTTCCAGCAGGCGGGACCCAGGAATCTGATACAGCCTGGGAAAGACTCTCATCTTTGAAACATTAGGAGGGGATGGCACCTCTGAGGAGGTGGGAACTCAAACCCCTTCAGTAGGAGGAGAAACATGAACTCGCATGCCAGGACAGTATTCCAGCAGACGAGCTGTTAGCTAAACGGGCAATCCTGCTGACGGACTTTTTAAAGCCAGACTTCCTATTCTTCTCCTTTTTCTCTCTGCTCTCTTCTACCACTTCCTAAAATAAAATATTCCAACAGTGAAGAAGTCATTCTACGTTGAACACAGCAAGTCTCCTTCATCTTTCCCTCACGGTCTGTACCACACGGTGCAATGTGAGATGGCTCTGCTGGAGTTTTTGTGTCTGCTAGACACAATGATGAACACATTTACATACAAAGCTGTATGAACAACAGTGGTCTGAGAAATATACTACTGCAATTAGACATGCCAAAGTCTCTTTCCCCCCATTGTTTCTTCAATTAATGAAGAAATACAGAGAAGACAAAGAGAAATGGCATTAATTTATGTCTCTGACTGCTTTACACACACCCACGTATCTCAGCAGGATTTCTGGAAATAATGCAAAGCCTCTCCAGTGATTAAGATGCAGTGCCTCCAAATACAACAGAAGAGCTCTACAGCCAATAAGCAGGAAAATTTGCATAAAAATGGAAACTAATTTATCTCACCATAAAAAAACCATTCTGTATCTGGCAAGCAGTATGAGCCTGAATTTGCATACACTTCTTTGCAAATAGTACTACAAGCACTGTCAGATGCATTCTGCTGCTACTGTGAAAAAAAGTAGGCAGCATTTACCTCAACTGTTATTTATTGTTCAGTGAATGGGGTGTTTTAGGACATACCTCAACAAAAGACACCTATCTTATCCAATTTTTTTAAAGCATAAGCATGTGTACGATATTATAAGAAAAAAACCTTTTTTGTCAACTTGCTTTTCCATTTGCTCATCAGTTTCTTGATTTTTTGCTGTGGAATGGCAAAACAAAGCCATGCTATGTTCTCAGCAGGGCTATTTTCATAGTGGAACAAGTTTCGGAGTAGTGACTTGGTACTCTTCCACTATTAAAAACATAAAAATAAAAAACTGATTCCTTGTCCTTCCTTCAAAGAGCTGGAAGACAGAATTGCCAGTGATATTCCCGGTATCTCTGTGAGCAAAAAACAACAATAGCAAAAGCTTAGCGTACATAATAGAGGAAGGAAGAGACAAGGAAAGCAATGCTTGTGTTTATTTTATGCAGTGTATGCGCTCAGCTGTCACTGACTTCAATGCACATGCCATTTTCCACAACATCTACAGTATGAGACTGACGCTGTAGGACCCATACCCTAAAGTGGGAAGCACAGTATAAAATTAGCCAGGCAGATGACCAGTAGTCTCCTTGGAAGGTACCACGATGTGGGATGGCAACGTACAGACTCCTTTTGCCCAATCTGCCAAATTAGGAGTTTTCCCATACTCTCTTCTTCTCTCATTTTGCCTTTAAATAAATGAAATAACAATAGGAAAGCAATAGGTCCCCTAGCTACAGTAAACACAGGTGGACAAAACAGATTAAAAGTTCACTTCTTATGATCTTATATTCAAAGAAAATAAAAAGCTCATGCTGGGACTTGGTGTGGCGTTTTGGAACACAGCTTGCTTTCCCCGCTTACTTGTCTGACCTCTGTACCAAATACCGAAAACTATCAATACAATATGCAGAAATGATGTCAGCCCTTTGATATGGAGGGTAAGGGATGGCTCATTTGGGATATTTGTTTTAATGATATCACAATCACACATTGTGTGGTTTGAATTAAATAGATGCTTTTGAGCTTAAAAAACTCCATTGATCTTTCAAAATATTCTTTTATTTTTGTCTGGCACTCCACTATGTTCCCTAGTACTGTTGCCATTTAAATGACTTCACAGCTGATGCAGTAAACACATTCAAAGATATGAACACCCCGGTTTTATTTTAAAATTCAAATAAATATAACTATATTTGTCTCAAAAAGCAACTAAGAATTAAAAATCAGTTCCTGGTAACTGCAGTGGAAAGCCAGAAATGGCATATGCAAAGTCACTATAAATCAAACTCATATGGAATTAGATCTGTCAATAAGAGTCATTTGCCTCGCAAAAACTGTGCCTCCAAAAAATAATTTCCCAGTTTATGCCTTTTACTGTAATAAAAACAAATGAGATGCAAACAAATGTCTGTAGCTTGCATGCACTGAACTGAATGGCCACTGACATCAGTGCAAATTCCACTCTCCATAGGCTTTACAAGTTGATGCTGATGCTGTAGGATCCAGTATTACGTATCATTAATGAGAGCTAGACATGAAAATAAAATCTTAATTAATACAATATCTTAAAATACATTACTCTAAATGGTCATCTCAAAACTAAACTAAAGTTTTCATTCTTATTTCAAGTTTTCACTATACTTGTCTGCTTTATCATCCCTATTTTCAAATTCATGAGGATAAGACCTATACTAAAAATAGTGTAGGTTTGAAAGTGACTGCAAAACCTCAAATATTTTCTATCATCTGAATTATTTCCTTTCTCTCTCCCTTCTCCCCAGGCCCCCACTGAATTTCTTTACACTTTTGAAGTATCCCAGACTGTTTTCCATGTACTGTGATAAAATGAAGCAGGGATAGGACCACAATTGATGCTGAAACTAATGTTATAAACAACTGGAGAAAAAGAGCACTGCCAGAAGCATGAGGTGACTTGATCATTTTAGGGTAACAGTCTTAAGTGTACTGCGTGGTTGTGCGTCAGGAAGGAATGAGAGCCCTATATCGTGTCCTGTTTTCTCTAACTGCCTTTCAGTGAGGATGAACTTGAATGTAGGCTAGATATATTCTTAGGACTTCGTATCTGCAAGTTATCAATAAAGAAGGACATTAATAAAGATCTAAAAGTCCCAAATATCATAAAAACATGAAAGGCATTGCTAGAAACATATCAAAGATACCAGTGGCCCCCAAATTTTCCCAGCTTCCTTGATTTAATCCTAGTGCCAGCCATCGATGTTCCAAATGAAGAGAATGAATTAGTTCAGGACATCCTTGTTCTGAAAAGTAGTAAAGAAAAAAGATGAATGCAGATCACTAGTACTTGTCAAATCAACACACGGAGAAATAAGAACTCAGGGTATTCCCACAATATAGAAGAAGTTGAAACAAACACTTTCCTTTTGCAGGCAGTCTCTTTGCAAAGGAAACTACAGGAAAATCTACCAGGGTTGATACCTGGGATAGTTTTATAACAAATAGATTGTTTAACAGTGTGTTTATTCAGCATTTGCCTACTCCCAGTTGGTATAGGTGTGTGAATTTACACATTTATTTTGGTTTCTATTGGTGTGCTCATTGAGCTCTATGTGCTTAGATGACATAAGTTTCTGAAGGTAAAATTTATTTTTATTATATATACTTCTGTTGTATTTGCTGTGATCTGTAGGTATTGCAATGATGCCTGCAGTATCCTGTCAAGTGTTAGTCTACATCTAGAAGGTTTACCAAGAAGTATTTTTTCATAACAATTACATTTAATTCATTTAACTATAACTGTCCTTTGGTTACAAAACTACAGCCTGATAACAGCGGTTCTTAACCTAAACCAAACAGCTCTCTACACATGTGGATAAGACTGTCACTATGGTAGCAAAACACCTGGGATAAACTCCTGGGCCATTGAAAAAACTAGTTTTGCCACTGACTTCAAGAGGACCAGTATTTAGTCAGAATAAAAGACAAGACCCTATATCTTTACACCACATGTTTCCTTTGAAAGAAGATAATGTGTTTACCATCTCTGTGCTTCCTCATCTTGCTTGGACTTCATCACCTTGGCTTATCTCCCATGCAAGCTGATATTTGCAAGTTCAGTAGTTTACACTGAAAACAGTGGAGTCAAAGTATTTTCTTCATTACACAGACAGAATTTCACATGTGCTCTGTATTGATGTCTTTTCCTGCACCCAGAAACAAGGACATATGAATTTAAATCCTTTGGCACTTCACTCGTACAAAAACCGTCCCACTTTTGAAAAACAGTTCAGTCAATTTTCTGAATGAGTTTCACATGAACGAGAGCGTGTGTTCCTGATGTAAAACCCAGATGCACAAGCCATCCCTCACTGATGAGAATGCAACACTAGCCAAAGTCTAAACCTTAGGGAGCAGAACAGGACTGTGTAAAACATGGACAAATAAGACAGGATTACAGTAACAATATTAATGCTAGAATAATACTAGCTACTTATGCCAGACAGACACAAAAAAACTCGTAGAAGCTTAGGAGGTTCACAAACACTCAGCCTAAAACCTGAGCAGCTATTAAAGCTTTGGCCATATTTCTAGTGCTGGTAAACACATTGTTTCTAATTATGAAATCATTAAAGGAGTGTTCTTCTCAGCAAAGTAGATGCAAAGAAGCAGAACCTTTTCACGTTACGTACCTGCTCTCTGCATTCAGGGCACCCATGCCCTTTATAGGTAATCGTTCCAAAAAGCCAAGGATGGTCAATACAGCTAGGTTGCTGTTTCTCATACACCATCAAAAGCTCAACTCTGCCTCACGGCAGAGATAAAATTCCCATTAAATCCGACATGGGATCAAATCGTTCAAATTCAGGAAGTCACTACTAGAAAAACCTGCTACAGGTGGAAGTGGTCATGCTGTTGCTGAGGAGGTGGGTTAAGGCAATCATGACATGTGGATAGATGGCCTAGAGTGGATAACTTGGAGGTTATTAGCTGCCCAGGTGTCCCCCAGTGGACATACTGTCCTGCAGAACGTGCCTTACATGACATGAGAGACCACCACAGCTTTGGCTGTCTGTTCTTAGGCTGAATAGAGGATTGATAGTTTAAACACAATGCTCACAGCAATTTTAATAATAAAATAGGTGCTAAGTGGCAATAAGCACACACAGCTATCTCATCCCATTATAGTCCTGTTTGCATGTTACTAATTATTTCCATCTTTTGGGATTTTAGAAGCAAATGGCACTCTCATTCCAGCTGTCCTCTGAATTACTACTACTTCCATCATTGCTGGGACAATGATGCTGGTTTTCAAAGGTCCTAACTTAGACTGTTCAGGAGCAGGCATACTTGCTGCAAACTAAAACTTGAGTTCCAGGTACTCAGTCCATCCACAAGTCAGATCCCAAACATCTCCAGCTAGATGTTACTTTGGTGTATGTGAATTATCAGTAAATCCTGTAGCAAAGCCACAGACCTAAACCTTTCCTTTCAAAGAGGGTAAAAGGAGAAAAGGGGGATAATTTTTCATTTTGATTATGCTTTACTATGGTGGCTGCAGGGAAGAGCAAACTATACAGTTGTCCTAACCAAGTTATTCTTCCTTTTTTGTTGTGGGGTGGTTTTTTTGGACAAAGTGTTCATCATCTTTCTCATTTCTGTGAGCTTTCCACTAATGCCTGTTCCTCAATTAGGACAGCACAGAACCTGAGTGAATCCATCCCATAGATCCACCAATACTAACTTTTAATTGATAGAAGCATTTGGGATTTACGGTTGCAGAGCTTGCACAGAAAGCACAAAATACCCAGGTAGGTGTGAGATACCAAGATGTCCAAGAAGTACAACACAAATTCTCAGAGTCAAATATTGCAAATTCTACGTAGACAACTTGCAGGCTTATTGAGGAGCAGAAGAAAAAGAATGCTACTGAGATAGGAGTGACGAGAGAGATCACCATCTCACCACTTTATGAAGACTACAGAAAGAGAGGATTACCCTGACAGCAATTTTCTTTTTTAGTGGCTGTCATAAAGGTACAATTAGCACAGAGCTAATATGATACAACCCCCTCCCCTTATGCTACCACTTTGGAAAAACTCCAACAACTTCACAATAAATAGGAAAAAAAAATACAAAAGCTTATGCCAATCTTCATTTGCAGTTTTGTGAGCTTACATATTTTTCCTAGAATATTAACCTCTATTTTATTTATTCACATTAGAGCAATTTCAAAAATTCCTCCTCAGCCATGTCTCATCATGTTATAATTATTCATCTTCATGAAGGTTTCTAACAGCCTCTGGTTACACCACCATGACGTTTTCTAATAAATTATAAAGTGAAAGGATAGCTTAGTCTCCATAACCAATTAATCTTTGGCATCTTAGCAAAACTTAGTTCCAAAACCAATGTGTCCACTAGTCTAGAGGGATCTGGGCTCCAATAACCAGTTCACCTCACTCTTCCCCTGGAAATAATCAACATATCTGAATGCTTTCCAGTTCCAACTGAACACGACAAGCCTTAAAGAACATTTGAAAAGGGAGTCTGCAGTAGGTTCTTTGAACTCTCTGGTCTTCAATGGGAGAGCAGAACAAGGAATGCGTTAGCGTCTTGACACGGAGACAAAGGAAGGATTGCAATGAACATGCCTCAGGCTTGCTTTGGAGCAAAATCTCATGCATTTTCTATAGACCTTTGGCTAACATTCCCTGAGATCAACAGAAATAGTCCAATGACTTCATGGCTACTAGTGTGCATACTAAGGACAGGAGGCACCATGTTATTATACAAACAGTAGGAGCAACCAGCAAAAACTTTTGGACTTGTTACAGTACAGTGATCAAGTTGATGGCTTTTGAATTGTAGGTATATGAGCACCAGGACTAAGTATTCTTATGAAAAACCCAGTTTTGTGGAGCCTAGTCTCAGCTGAATCAACCCTTTATAAGAGCAAATGTTGGGTTTTGTTCATTTAAACTCAGGTGTCTGCATTATCTACAAATGTATTCTGCCTTATGCAGACAAGGTCAGTGAGAAGTTTTAGGTGTCAAGGGGGAAAGTTCTCACATTTCTGGAATGGTAGAAGGAAGATTTATAAAGTTTTTACTGGCCTGAAGGAAAGAAAGAAAGAAAGCAGAAACATCTGCCAGAGTCATGAGTGGATTGTTGGCTAAATTCATTCAGCGGAGGAGTCTGAAATAGATCATCTCTGCCTTCAGCAGTAGGCGTTAGTGGAGTCATCAAAAATAATTACTACAGAGGAGTCCAGGACATACCTACAGGGAATAAAACTAATCTGAAGATGTAAATTAATTCCACAAAGTATGGATAGAGAAGCCAGTAGTTCTTACGCTCCTGGGCTCGCACAATGTACTAAGCTCTTATGAAACAAGAACAGAAATACTTTTTATTTGAGTCTGGAATAGTACTTATGAACATGCTGTTAGAAGAGGAAAAAATCACAAACAGAGGTTGCTACAGATACACCTATGATCACACTACCCAAAGCTTCTGTGATAAAACATCCACCCAAAGATACAAGCACGGATTTCAAACATTGATACTGCTGTGATGTTTCTAATGCACTCTAGAAACTCACCAGTGCTGAGAGAAGCAAACATAAGCAGCGAAAAAAGGGTTCAAACAGTTGAATAGCAGTGACAGTAGTAAAAACTTAAACAACTCTCTCCCTTTTAGGTTTTGAACAAGATCAAAAGGAGGCTCTGAAGTTCCCAAGATACGCCATCACGAGTGTGTTTGTGCTTGCCACTTGGCACTATCCTATAAACAAGGTACAGAACACCATAGGAACAGTGACGTGGCCACTTCCCACGGCAGCCCTTTCTCCTTCTTCATAAACAAACCCAAGGCTGTGCGTATTCTTTACAGCCACCGTGGCCTCTCCTCAGGAGCTCACATGAAAGCGCTTTGACTCTGTTTTGCATTAGCTTGCTTCCAATGCCAAACAGCCTCCAGACTCCCAAAGCGCATACCGCAAACCCCTGCTCTGGGAGGGGAGCCAGCGGGGTCGCACGCAGCCCGCAGCCTGGGGCTCGCCCATGCGCCTGCAGGCCTGCTACACAGACCCCGACCCTCGGGCTGTCTGTTGGGGCAGGGAAGATCCCTCTCTGACTGTACGATCTATGGCAAGCCCTCTTAAGGGTGTGTTTTGCTGGGGAGCGCTGACAGGGTCCGGCGTTATCTGGAGGGTACGCTCCGTACGTCTGCCTTCAAGCAGCCTGAGCGCCTGGGGAATGGCAGCGCTCGTAGCCAGAGCTCCTTGTTTGAGTCTGGGTGTTAAAGCTCTGGCCTTCCCACTGCGCTGATAAGTTTCCACGGTTAAACGGGTCAGGCCCCAGGCACGTGTAATTCTTCAGGGCTGTTGAAAATTGATTAATCCCATTTTGGCAATGGTCAAAGTCTCAAATGAAATGTTATACAGAAATTATTTTAATTCCTTCCTTTCTGAGGGGCTGCTCCTATACTGCCCCTCTGTTGCTCCTGCTGCAGGCAATTGTCTGACCCTGAAACAGACAGGCAGTGCTGGTTAGGCTTGTGTAAAGGGAGTATGAAAGGCATCCAAAACTACGTTTCTCAGTCTGTGCCTCCTCTCTCCCTGTAGGAGGACAACTATATATATATGCAAAGGCAAAGATAATCAGCATGTAAAATAAATAATTTTAAAAAAATGCCACAAGCTCACAAGCAATTTTTGCAAAATAAAACATTTGTGGCAATTATACCAACTTATGTTCTGGTTTTCCTCATCCAGTTTCGGCAAAATGTCCCACTTTGCCTTTCTTCTTTGAACAGTAGTACCTTTCCCTGAAGTCCCAATACAATGTTGTAGAAATCATATGTAGTCCAGCTTGTAAATACTTTCATAGATTAAGCAAAAAGATGGCCACATAAGAGCTGAATAATCCTAACAACCATGCTGCTACCCCACAGTTTAGCTTTTTAGGGAAAATTAGGCACGTTTCTAAGTCAAAAATCTGTCTAATCACATAGTCCATAATCTCCCAATTGAGTCTTCAAGTTTTTTATACAGACATAAAATGCTAGGTAGCTCAAAAACAAAAAGAAAGAAAAGAAAAACAGCCCTTCTTTTCTTGTTAGAATTCCCTTCACTGGTTCAAACTGTTTAATTTGCCATTTTGTGTTTAGTGTGGTTTTACTGTGGGTACCAAAAAGGAGTTATGGCTATTTGAAATAGGAATCTCAACCCTGTTGAGTTACCAAGGTCTGATGACTTCTTCATATATCTGACTTCTTCAGATATTATTTCAAAGGGATGTTGGGGTATGTCTACACAGCACGACACGTTACTGTGGGAGAAGCGAGGACAGCTCCGAACAGACTAGCTTTGACACAGGGAGGATGTAAAAGTCGCCTTAGTTGAAGTCCCAGAGGGAGTACAGCCACGCCAGCACAGTGCGACTCGGCCTAATGCACCCAGATACTTAACAAAGCAAGTCTGCAGGGGCAGAGAGCTGCACCGATGTGGGGCTGTCGCTTCCAGCACGGGGACTGCTTTGGGCCTCCAGACATGTCACTGTGAAGACGTGCCTCGTGCCTACGTGGTTTGGCAGGAAACTGGAGCTGTAAAAGCACACTTTACCTTATTCACAGGTAATGATTTGATAAAACAGGAATTGAAAGAGCAGAGTAAGTGCTAAGCTACAGTCCATCCAGACTTTCTCCAGGAAAACAGCCATACAGGAAGATTGACATGTGGGACAACAGAACTTACCATCTGAGAGGAAACTGGGAAGAAAACAGTTAAGACGACGTGTGTTTCTAGCTCATACTACATTTTGGTTCCTGACTGTAGCAGACACTCACCTCAGACCTGGTTCCACTGGAAAACTTCCATGCGTTTACTTCCATGCATTTTGATAAGAACAGGATTTGAAATTCTGTTGTGGTGAGAATATGGTAAAAAGATTACAGATTTGTTTTAAGAGCCATCAGATTAATTTCCCTTCTGGCATGAGCTAAAGCTTGAGGGTAGAAGAGAGAAAAAAATAGCTCCTGTAATTGAGCTCTTCAGAGTAGGACTTAAAACTATGTCCTGCCTACTCACAGTGGCTGGGTAGGACAAGCTTTCATTGCCCCACAGGGAAAGGAATAGGCATGATCAGGAAGCCAAGAAGGCATCCTGAATTACCAAGAAAAGTTGTTTTGGGGTGGGGCAGGGAGGACAGGGGAAGAAACAAACTGGTTGGCCAGGTTGAGAGAAATGCCCAACATCTGGAGGATGGAAAACCACTGACATCTGTGACCACAAAAAAAAAAAAAAGTAAGCAAGGATTTGAGAAAGGCAAAAGGTTAAATCACAAAGGGTAAAAAGCTCTAGCAGAGAGGACGCCTCAAGGACAAGTCTCTCCATCAGAGTGCTAGCAGGTATGAACCATGTGGAGAACCAGGTGCAGGCAGATGGATGTCAAAAGCAGACTAGATTGTGTAGTGTGTTTCAGACACACAGACATCATCTGCAGGGTGGTGGTGAAAAAAAAGCTAGTCAAAATTCAGAGACTGGAGAGTAGCCCATGGACGTTGGTGAGGAAAAGGTCAATTCATTTAGCTTGTCTTAATCTCTGCCACTCACGGCTATGGAGGGACAGACCCTCTTCACACTGATGTCACCTTCCAGGTCTCAGCCTTCTGTTCCTCATTCCTGGAGGTTAGCTCCAGATAGAAAACTACTACAAAATAATCTATGTCTCATCAGAGCATCCAGTGTAAATGCACAAATCCTTCTGTGTTAATAAACTAGCAAGGTGGCATGAGAAGCTATTCTAATTATGCATGTCTAATATGAGGAAAAAACACAGCTGCTAACTCTTTACATAAAACTGAGAATCAAATGCCATATGTCTGACCTGGGCTTCCTCATAGAAGGGATGTCTGAAAGCTTGCTCTGCAAGCTAAAACTGAAACCCTATGGCATGTTTCAACTGAAGTACTGAATCTCTTTGGAAATGCACAATTCCAGGGGGACCTTCCCTCACTAAACAGGGAATGAAAGCTGCTATGAGCTGGTCAGAATACTCTTCCCCCTGACAAACCAGGGAAAGAAGTCTATGAAATGAATGCAAGGCACAGAGGGACTTTTCCTCATTACAAATGGTAGCTTCAGAAGGTTAGGTCAATAAATCTGAAGTACATCAATAAGCCGCTTTACATTTTAACAGCCCTTACCCAAACAAGAATATTTCATTTGGATAGTTTGCTATCAGAAGGCCAATAGTTTAATTGCATCACATAAACAGCAACCCAATTAAAGTTACCTCAGCAATGCATAGATACTGTTCAAATAGCTCTCTCAAGCAACATTAATGGTCATAAAATAGCACCCTTTATAATCGCAAAGGAGATCCTTGGGTGACCACCAGGGAGATGAAAGGTGAAAGACACAGCCCTTTACCCACAAAGTCTGCTTCCTTGCCCTTCAAAATGCAATTGTATTGCTTTTAATGCTTTGGCATGTTCTCAGGATTTTTTCTCCTGGCTCTGCAGTAAGATCAGGCTACAGGAAGAAAAACACTGTTAACAACATGGTGTCTTAAAGACTATTTTTATTGTTCCTGGTTTATTTCTGACCTCCTGATTTTTTTTCTGCTTGACCTTTTACATGAAGACAAGGAAAACAGTACATTTCATCTACCAGTTCAGTGCATTTTCTTTTCTTCACTCGCAGAATTATAGGGTTTTAAGTGAATGTCAGCTATTCTGTCCACAGGCTTTCACTTCACAAGAGTTTACCTGGCCTTTTCTTTCCCCACTGGTAATAGCTTTTGTTAAGTAAGGGAATGTTTACAAAGCAAAACCAGCTCAGCCTCTCAGAGTTGTGCTGAATGACAATGTTTTGGAAGTGGATTTCCCCTGGGAGTCAAAATTGGTAGTCAGGTATTTTCTTAGTGCAATTGGCTTGTTTACCAAACCTGCACATTTCACATCATGGTTCCTTTAAACCATGATAATGAACGGCACACAAGCACCTTCCCAACTGTGGGTTATCATATTGCCTCGTGCCCAGAAACTGCTGTTCTCTTTCGCCTTTCCTCACCACCAATTCACACTATGGCTCTAAGTGTATGGTCCCAAGGTTAATGCAGATACTTGTGTGCTAAATCTACCCATGTACTGAACCAGAGAGAGACAGAAAGACATTAAGGTTTGAGAACCTCGTAATTGTATTAGCAACGGGGCTATGTTACCATCCTTGTATTTAGGGAAGCTGAGAACATGTCACCTTCCTCGTTCCTCCTTCCCCTTGCTCTCACAGTTCCCTAAACTGTCAGCCCTCAACCCTGTCCTGTCCCCAGTCCTCCTGCTTCTTATACTTGCATCCAGAGCTTCTGGAAAAACAGGAGCACCAGGAGAGTCATAGGTAAGACACTAAGCTGAGGTGGGTGTTGCACAGAGGCAAATAGGTTCAGGTCTCATCAGCTTCAAACAAGGCTGCTGCCTCTGGGAAGACTAAAAGCTGAACAGGCCATGGTACAATCTTCTCCTTCTTACTCCCCTCTCATTCTAAAGAGACACTTGAACTCCCTGTCTCAGTTATCACTGCCGCATTCGCAGTCTCCTTTCTGGTGGCTCTGTTTGTCTCTACTGCCTACGCAGGTAAAAGAAGTGGAACCTTATTTCTACCATTCTGCTACAAAGAGGGACCAGCAACAGCATTGGCCTGAGGCAGGGAGGCTTTTCTTTGTGGTTAGAAGTTGTTCCTGGGACACCCCATCCTGGGATCTTGGCACTCAGGGTCCTTGAAGCCGTTTATAGAAGCTGTTTAGAGAAGAGGGACAGAGGTACCAGGGAAGGTGCTGGGTGCAGGTTTGCCAATGGTGCCAAAGTTCCTCCTTAGGACTCCATGGGTTCCTCATTAGGACGCAGGACACCCCAGCACCAGGCGGAGGGGCAGCAAGATGTTTGTGCAGGTCTTGGGCAAGAAGTATGGAGGGATCTAGAACCCCAGGAGAACCTCCCTGGCTTCTTTCTCCCTAGCTGATTTATAGCATGGATGTAGGTATTCAATAACTTGTCTTAGAAACTTCCTGTCTGCAGTTTGCACATGTCCTGCTGCCCAGCCTGAAGGCAGACACCTGACAACAACCACCTGGCTAATGCCTTGTCTTCCACTTTTCTTATTTGCATCACAACAGAGGACCCAAGAAGGTGAGTCTGAGCAACTATCCTCTTCATTCTCTCCTTGTGCGCAACAAATGACCTGTAGCCCATTAACTATCAGAGAAAGGATAATGTCTTACTTCATCCTAGTTACTCTGTGATTAAAATGACTGGAAGGCCTCCTCTTCTCTGTCTGCGAGCAGCTTCATCCAAGTTTCTTCCAGCCTGATGTCTGCAGTGTGCAAACCATTAGAACCTCCTGCCAAAATGACAACATTTCCAGTCAGTCTTTAGAAACAGCAGTGTGATTTTCCTATTCGCACAACTGTGACAACAGGAAATGAAGTCCCACTTAAATTAACTTAGCTGGTATCTACAGACTAATAAAAAATTCCTTATAACAAATTTGAATGTCTCCAGTTTCCCCCATGTATTCAAAATCCAGACAATGTTTTTCTTTACTCAAAACAAGTCATTGAACTCTCAAAATGGCAATTCTGCCTAAGAGGCATTCTTTGTCATATGAACTTTAAAGATAGGGCTTTCATTTTGTTACTAAAGATTGTACTTAAAAATATTTCCCACTACATTTCTGTTTTCAGAGCTTAGGAGGGACTGTTGATTCAGCCCGTTGCTCTATTCCCACCCCCTGTGTTGGTACTGAAATGACTCTTACAGCCTCATCCACACAAAAACTAGGTCCCTTTAACAGTAGTTAAAATAGTACAAGACATTCCCATCTTCTCCAAGTATAGATGCAATAGTACCGGTACAAATGTGCCATATAACAGCATGGTTAAGAACATGAAAAAAGCCACAGTGGATCAAAAATGGCATTTAGCACAATGTCCTGTGCCCGACAGTGGCCAACAGTGGATACCAGGGATGAGTAAAAGAGCATGGAAAGCTCAGACTGACATTCTGCAAGATTTCTTACCCAGTTTCCAGGGACAGACACCTTAACCGTGGTGGGTATCTTTGTGCCTGTTAACTCTCAAGGCATTTTTCATCCATGAACCTTCACAGCCCATTTCTGAAGCTCTGAGAACTTCTGGACCCCATGACATGCTGCAGCCAAGGATCACACAGCTTAAACATGCAGCAGCCTGTGAATACGTATCTCTTGTTTGTTTTGAACCTGCCACCTGATGGCTTCATGGCACACTCACCTGTTTTGGTAGTGGCAGCAACCAAGAAAAACTCCTTCATGTTGATTTTTTTCTTCCTACTCTGAATTTTATTGATATCTATTAAACCTCCTCACCCATCTTCTTCCTCAACACTGCAAAACCATACCCTACTGCTTCTGGTAAAGAAGTCTCATAAGGAAGGGAACAGGCACCTGGCACCTTTCTACCAATATGGCACTGAAAAAATATACTGAGTTAATTCTTTCACCAGAAAAGTCATATTTCTTAGGCTATGAGTAAATAAAACCCGGTGAAGTAGTGCCAGCTACTTTGCATTAACTGCTTATTTACATGTCAATTCTCTGTGGTAAACACAAGGTACATTATCCTTCAGGGAGAGTGAATCATCACTGAAACAGAGATAAAATTTATCATGTAGTAAAAACACGTACCCAGGCAGGTACTAAGGAGCAGCTGACACCCACGCTGTAAATTCATGTCTTACTTTACCCCTCAGTAATCAGACTTAGTCCAACTGAAGGGGCCTCGCTTGGAGATGCTGTGGTATCGTCTGGTCAAACAGCCCACTGACATCCCAACCACCCAAACCACTTCAGCCTCTGCTGCCTCTTGCCCCCTGAGCTGTAGCACCAACGTGCAGACTGGCAGGCAGCCCTTTCCTCCCCACCGCTCACACTTCACACTCCCAAATCCCTGCCCGCCTCTGCCAGAGCCTGGTGTCCACCCCCCTCCCAAAGCAGACCCTAGAACCCTGAAAGACCAGAACCCCCTGCCAGTTGCTACAAACTCTATGGGAATGCCAGAGCCTAAGAAGAGGTCTTAACATTTATGGTTGGTTTGACACCATGTCAGCTATTACAGTCTGGCCCTGGTAAAATGGAAGTGTCGCACGGTGCTGGCGCAGAGAGGGTAATGGGAGGTATCACTCACACCAGTGTGGTCTATTCCTGTTACGAAGTGACAGGAATGACTGAAATTCATTACACTCGTAACTTTGTGTAGTCTCGTAACTTCTACCAGCATAACTCTTTCAGTGATATGCCAGTCCCTTAACCAGCACAGAAAATTCGGTGCATGAGGACAGACACAAAGAAAACCTCCATTCGCCGTTAGGAAGGCAGGCTAACATGCTGTCAACATTCTGGTCAGAAGAAGAAACAGAATATGGCGGAGCCTGCTAGAGGAAAGGAGAAGCCAGGTTTCCTAAAATAAACAAAATTTTCTCAGCTATCACCCAGACTGGTTTGCCGACAACCAAAGCTATGCAAATAAGGAGAGTTTGGAGCTATGTACTAAAACCTTGACTGAGATCAGATAAAACCTTTCCTCCTAATCACAGTCTTCATGAAATAGTGGAGTAAACAGTTGCAAGATAACTGCATGACAAGCAAAATCCACTATCTATTTTGCAGACTACATCTCTTTCTATTGAAATATACATCTTTGTACAAAGGAGGGACCAGCATTCTCTTTGTTAATTACCCACAGGGATTAATTAATTTACAACAAATCACTGCCCCTCCTGTTATATGCCTTTCAACCGATCACAGGTATATCTATTTAAAGCCTGTCCTGATATTTTCTGTTTGTTACACTGACCTGACCATTCACATTCCCTTTCTGCCACTTCCTTCTCTCTTTCACAGGAGGCTGAAGCAAACCAATTTTAGAGTCATCTACAACATTACAGAAAAAGACTGTTACTGAATGAAGGCCAAGGTCAACTAATGCCATGAAATTCCTGTTAGAAGATAAACCCATATGATCCTAATCATGATTCCCACCCATTCCTTCAGGGTAAGGCAGCCCCCACCCCTTCCTTTTTCTGTTCTGATGAACAGAAAATTCAGTGCTTTGAACAGTAACAGCCCTCAGAAAGCACTTCCCTTATTAATCTTAAATAAAGTGGACTTTTCCAGTCATCCCAAGAGACGGGATTCCTCATGTCGGTCTTCCATGTTTTTGAAGGTTTACTTAAATGATTTACTGCAACTATTAAAATGTTAAGCTAGATTATCCAGCAGTGTTCAACTATGTGGTCATGAGTCATCAGGTCGTGTGGCAAATCAGGCCAAGGACTTCTTGTAGGAATACACCTGCATGCTAGTTTTAAAATGGGGTCTCTGCAGTCTCCAATTTATGAACCTATGAGACATTTCCCATTAATGCTTTGCAAGCACAGCTTACCCACTGGATTGCTCAGTACAGATCAGTGCTGGGCTTTGCGTAAAGAAATGATGTGGTGAAGGTGACTTACAACCTTAAATATGATTATCAGTGCACACCAGCAGTGAACTGAAGTGAACTGACTTTCCCATTCTTAGTCTTGATACAGGGTACCACCTGCTAAGCCACTAGAGAGTCATACAGTTTAGTGTCACAGAAACACAGCAAGGAAGGGACTTCAAGAGATCATAAAGCCCAGGCCCCTGCATAGAGGGAAGATCAATTTTATTTAGACTGTCCCAAACAATAAAAACCCTTCTGAGGGTTTTGCTAAGCTTGTTCTCGACCCCAAGGGGACTAGATAAGTTAAGTCAATCCGATCTTCATCCTTACTTCATTTTACTGTTGCCTGAATAATACTTACATTACAGTACTTACAATACTTTACTTACATAATTGTCCAAATTCTCTGTAATCTATACAAGCTTGAAGAATGTTTCAGCCCTTTCTAGGAAATTCAGGGCCAGCCTATTCTACATTCCCTTCAGGTAATTACATCAGTTCTTTGGAAACGCTGACATCACTGCAGATTGATTGATCAGAGATACTGGAATAAAGAGAGGCACTGAAGGAACTGGAAGAGGAATATCCTGCATTTGCCTTTGAGGCCACAAAAACAGCAGCGGGAAGGAAGAGTGTCACATGAAAGCACGTCTCCTCCAGACAGCATCTATCCAGATGACAAAAGAAATTTAAAATAAATGTTTATGCCACAGGAAACAACAGGAAAACAGGAACTCTCCTGCATAGCATCAGGGAAGTAAATGCATGTTTCAGAAGGCGGCTCTAATTACAGCTTTTTAGCTATTTGAAGTCTCCTTAAGCTTGTAATGTTTCAGAAGCAGAGGAGTACAGAATTGTCAGTCCAGAAGATACATTGCATCTAGGCTTTTTCCTTTTTTTGCTTTCTCTGCTTCTTCTTTAGAGTCTGCCAACAGCTACCTAGGACTGTCTACAAATAAAGTAGTGTTTCCTGACACCCTTATCCAAGTTAGGCATTTTGAATGGCTTTCAGATGCATAGCTTAGATGTGCTTTAAGTGCCAACAACCATAGCCATACCCCAAACTTTTGCTGCTTCTTTAATGTTATCTTCTCACACAAGTTTCCACTCCCACCGTGCTCATGACTAGAACCATACTCCTCTAGTATTAAATCCCCTGCTGTATGCAACTACATTTGCTGTATATTACTTTATCAAAGTCTGTCTAGTTTTTTTTTATACTGTCTTTGTCAGCACAATATCTGAACAGGCTATTTATTTTAATGGCCCCCAAAAGATAATCATAGCTTTTTTTTCGTGGTATTTGGGCACTCAGAAAGCACCCCAGGGCCTAACTCCTATCAAAATGAATTCCAGGTAGGCATATATGTCTAGAGATCTTAAATGCCAATGTATTGTTTCCTACAAATTAAGCTTTTCTAAAGGCCTACAGACAGAAAATGTTCCTGAGGGGTGTCTCTCCTTGCCCGTTCACTTCAGGTTTAACCATTTGTTTCTACCAACAGGTCCATCATTCCAGCGTGCTGGGAGCTGTGATAGCCTGCGACAGGTCTGAGACAGTCTGGTAAGTGTGACCAATGCTACTGATGCCAAATTTATGAAAAACCAAAATATTTTGGTACTAAGAATTTGGCTGATATTTTTAGCAGTAGGTGAAACCATCTGGATTTAAAAAAAAAAAAAAAAGAGTAAATTTTTGGGCATATTATGCTGCTACAGTCAAGCCGGGTTCAGATTTTTCTTAAAAAGGCTTTTCATATGGTCAGAACTAGTCCTCAAGAAAGAGGACCAAGGCGATGCAGACAGTTAGCAACAAATGACCAAAAACGTGGAGAAAGTGACAGAAACCACTCTGAACTACCCCTTTTAATGTTTAGCCTCTCAGCCAGCTTCCCTTCATCCAGACAGAAATGGTCTGAAGGCTGGCAGGAGGCAATGCTCCTTCTCCTGCAAGCTCACAAAGCTGGGTGTCCCCTTCATACCCCTGGCATCTTGAGTCCATGACAGCTTATGATTTCCTCTTCTAAGTCCCCAGGGATGCCAAACAGGATGCAAGAGTCTTGCTCTGTGCAGTCAGGGACATCCCGAGTGTGTACACCTGGCGTGGATACTGCTCTGAAAGTCAGACTGCTTCTGTCAGCACATATTCAAAGTGAACAGATGAATCTGTGTGTGTCAGTATTTTATCCATCAAGGCAGGAAGCAGGAAATTCTGCTTCAGAAGTGATCTGTCAATATTTCCTGAAATCTTTGGCTGTAATGAAGTCTTGTACATGTTCTGGTTTTTGAGAAGCCGCTGGTAATTTGTCCCTTTGAACTAAAAAGAAGGCAAGAATTACATTGTTAGACTTTAAATAGATTTTTTTTCTGTTTGTTCTTTGAAAGTTTTATTACAGAACCTCTCTCCTCTTTTTACCATCTGACTGATAGGAAATCAAAGGATTCTAAAATGGAAAACATCTGATTGTAGGAATGAAGCAATTAGTTGGCATCAATAACAACAGCATACTATTACTGACAAAAGCATGTCTGCAACCTAGGGTCCTTAAATAGAACATGGCAAAAAAAAAATGGACACCAACCAGGGCTAAGATCCATGCCAGCTTAATGGGAGAAAGCAACGGCAAGGTAACTGATACTAGCTTTACTTATTATACTAGTTTAACATATTTGCTCTTTGCCCTTGGAGCATTTTATTGCATATGATGAGTACGTAACAAGTGAACGCTTCAAAAGCGTTTTTAAAAAAAATTTAAATAATCAGGTAAAGTAACTGCTATGTCTATTAGGCTTAATGTTCCTGCATTCATTTAATTGTACTGCATAACCAGGAGGCCACTCTGTCTTGCACATGAAATACGTAAAAATAACATCATTATTCCTGGGCCACAGAACACAGTAAATATCTTACAACCATTAAAAGCCATTAAAATGGATTTTAAGAAACATTATTAGTGATATACTTAATGAAACAGTTTGAAATTATGTCAGGGAGGGGGAGGTCATCAGAATTAAAGCTGTTTTAAAGACTTCTGTGGCAACAGAGTTAGCGAGGTGTCTCTGGGCCTCGTTTCTCCTCTCTGCATAAGGCTGCTAGGCTCCAGTTTCAGAGTCAATGCTGCAAAAAAAAGTTAAGTCTTGCCATGCTGACTCTCATAAGTCTCTGGATAAGTCTTATGTGATCTTTGACATAGGAATTAGGCTACAAAACCTTCTCACAGAAGCCAAGAATCAAAACTGTGTTTTGCTTGGAAGTGTTTTTCAGCTCCCAGGAATTTATAAGGGTTCGTACACAACAGTAATAAAACAGCAATAAGAGCTCTGCAGTTAAATCACTTTCCTTAGCAAACCAGGAGGAAATAACAGAGTGGCCTTGGTCTTTGATGTTTGAATAAAAACACCAAGAGCGATCCCTCTAGCCATATTAAGTGGCCTTGGTATAATCAAGGCCCAAGAATACCTGTTTGCTTAACTTACATTATGTGAGAAAATGTGCCGCTTTGCTCGGCTGAATTCATTACTGGAAATAAGTGGCAATAGAGCTGAAGGTAATTTTAAAAACATACAGGGAAAGTGCAGGAAAAAGACAGGAGATCATTTTATTCTCTCCTTGACACAGCATCACTTACTACAACACTTTTTTCTCATCTAATAGAGTAACAACTCTGTTTTCCTAATGGAATAACTCAGGGCTCTGTGCTGCCACAGGACAGGTGATTATGAGTTTCTGCTCTATCACCTGTCACTCTAGAATATATAATAATGTAATATATAAATATAATTATAGATAATAATATAGAGTAGAATATATACACGTGTAAAACTGAAGTTTTCAGTCCTGTCTCATTATGACTTCATGCAAATCACTCGAGCGAGACCATTTTCCTGGGCATCACGGACATCCCATCCTCTCCCCCACCTAATAATTTTCTCTGAACTCACACTTGGTTTGTCTCTTCAAGCCTGGCAGGAGTTGGATGGCTCTTTTCCTTCAGACCAGCGTTCACCCTAGGCTTTCTTGCTCTCTGAAAGAGGAAGGTCTGGGAAGGCGACAGACAAAGCCGGGCCAGACCTCTCCCGTCTCCCCTGGTATCTGTAGGGTTATGCACCAAAGGCTTGTAGGAAGGGAAAAGGAAGAGAAAAGTGCAGAGGAAAGGGAGAGAAAAGGACAAGCTGTTGTGCAAGGGATCACAGGGCATAAACATGCAGGTGTTCGAACTGCTAAGACAAAATGCTCGAAGGGGAGAGGGCTAACAGGAGACTTCAGGACAAAACTGGGCCGAGTGGAGTGTCATCTCTACACAAAGAGACCTAACTGAACAGCTCTGTATAAAAATAACAACCTGCCTTGCCAGCCACATTCTCCCTTTGGCCCCCAGCTGTTTCCACTTCCTTAACATATGTTGAACCAAATAAAGTGTTTACTAATTTCCCATCCAACTTTTTCAAAAAAACCACAAGAGCACACACTGCCAAGGCCGGAAGAAGGTGAAAAAGAGCAGGCAAGAAGAATAGTAGACAATAACTAAAGCGTTATTCAGTGCATTTCTCTTGGGTTTTGTGCAGGTCTTGCTTAACTGCTTCATAACCAAAGCTGGCATCGAGAAGAACCTCCACAGCTACCAGTTTTGTGGACGCCGAGTGGATGTCCAGGGCAAAAGGTATCAGAGTGGGATCTGTTCCGTCGACAGGGGAACCAGAACTACCTTTTGAGTAGCTAGCGATGACTGTGACAAAAAATAGTAACTACCACACATCTGTCATTCACTCCCTAGAGGAGGTGCTCTGAACTGCAGCCCCAGGCACAGTCCAGACTCAAACAGGAAACGCAGTTTTTTCCACTTTTGCTCCTTTTAGCAATACTGTTAATAATAAAACAATAGTCAAAAGCTGTTGGTATATTTGCTGTTTCTCTATCATTCTTTCATCGGCAGAGCTCAAAGGTAATTAGTGCATGATTCCCTGGAACTAGTCATTCTGCTTATTTGTGAACCTGAGTTAATAACCCAAACCAGTAATCCCAAACTGCTAATTCCCACCGACTTGTATCGCAGAAATAGCAACGCTGTCGATTTATTCATTCACCAAGGAGAGAGGGAAAGGACTGAGACGAAAGTGAAAGCCTTGTTCATATTCAAATGCTCTGCTGCTGAACATGGTACGGCTGTGCACGGCCGGTGTCCCTCTCTGCATGCTTCATACTGATGCAGCTAACTGTGAGAACACTCTGTAGCTGTAAGAGCACCTCTGTATCTTCATAAGGATGTTCATATCCTAGTCGTTCAGATGGAACTGTTTCAGCCCAGAGTCACGCTTTCACAAGATACTTAAACCAGTGAGAAAGCTCCAGGCAGCAACTGCACCACACCCTGAGACCACAGAAACAAATCTCCCTTGCTTTTCCCTGTGAGCATGACTTTGATAGAGCAACAAGTAGCAGAACACGCAAGTTAAAAACTCCAAGTAAAAAGTAATCCTGGGATTAGCATGTTTAATGAGTCCAAATCCCTGGAGTTTTATTGAAGTAAAAAACCTGGAACAGTAGCATGAGTCTCCAGTCTATGGAGAGGTTTAGGTTTGGTTTGAAGCTTCAGCATTTATTATAACTGCTTGTTTCCTACTATTTCCTGCACTTAACTAAGATGATTCAGTTAATAAAGGAGGAGAAAAGAGCCTTATATTGTATCACTTGTTCTCAGCAGGTTCCCAATCAGCACGCAACAACCGCAAAGCAGAACAGGGAAGAATTATTTTTCCGTTGTAAAAGTGAGGATCTTTGTTGCTCCCACATCTGCTGAGCAAGGGGGGGGTAAAGATAGTCTCATTCAAAATCTGTGTCAGGCAGCTCTTCACTCTAAATCTGCAGTATCTGGGTAAGTTACCTCCATCCACTGGGGTGCAAGGGCATACAATCTCATTTCCTTTGCCAATCAGGGTGGCTGCTGCTTGCGAAGAGCCCTACCTCTCTGCCCTGGCATGCTTCTTAAGGTCAGATTCCCTGGAATCAGAGGAAACCCCAACCAAAAGCATAGATACTGGACTTTTTCCTTCCTCTTTCCAGTTACTGCTCTTTCAGTTGTCAGTGACTTCAGCACTGCAGACCGCGTAAGTGAGAAGGGCACGGGTAAAGGAAGCTTTCAGCGTCCTTATCCTTCTGTTTCCTGGTATCGTTCAGAGCTGACTTGACTTCCAGAGCTATGCAAAGCAGTTTCATGGCTGCTCTGATCCGTTCTCATGCGCTATCAGCCAGAACACAACACATCCCAGCCGTGACCCCTCCATCCTCCTCTTGGCACTGTGGCTCTACAGGCACAGCAGTTTCATTAGGCAGGGGATATCCCCTGGGGCCTTCTTCAGTACCTCTTGTTCCTTCTCCAGTGTGGTAAAAGAGCCTGGATAATAAGCCCCAAAGAACTAATTCACAGTACCTTGCTGCAGAAGGCGGAGTGATTAAAAAGGATTGAAAAGCTTACACAGCAGCTGCCAGCCCAGCAAATAGAAGTGTTCTCCACACTGAAAAACGTGGAGTGCAGGTTTTAGAGCTCCTTGACAACACAGCCCTCTATGGAATATAATGAAACAAGGATAATACAAATACAAGCTAGTCCACTGCTATAGTTAAGACACTTCCCACAGCAGAGGCAAAGGAGAAATTAAAAAAAAAAAGAACATATGCTATAGAAGAGTGAACTACAGATCCCTGGCCACTAGACATCCCCATATCTGTTCCCATTTAGCCCAGATAAGTCCACTCTTCATCTTTCCTCTGATGACCACAGCCTATCGTACTGGACGTTCTTCCATTCTTAACCTGCTCACAAAAATCTCCCCAAGAGATGGTGTGAAGGAATACCATATTCCCTACCTTATTTGACTCTGAATGTGTAAGTCTCTCACCAGTTGCACTTCTGATGTGGTTTATTCTTAATCAGCCTGACATCCCTTTGATTTTGCTTCCACACCTGACTGATCTTGTACTGGCTTGTCCTCCTGTGGCATTGGTGTTAAAGCCCCAGCCTTCAATCCCTTTTTAATTTATATGCTGCTAACATAGTCTTAAAACACCTCCAGTCAAGGAAAGGTGATCTCTCTAAATCACCTAGGCTTACACTCAGAAAATTTTCTTAAGGTCTGACATGAATCTCATTGGCTGCAGTTTAGGGCCATTTTTTAATTATCTTGTTTCTACTGGGGAAGTTGGAGGAGGAAAGCAGGATGAGTTTACAGAGGCAGGAAAACAAGCGCTATTACTTATTTGCCCCAGCTTGGCAATGCCATAACAGAGTTGCGTCAAGTTCACTGTGTCACAGGAGCAGCTTAAGGCTGTAAAACAATTTGCTTCTGTTTCAGAGCAAATCAGCTGCATGTCAGTCGAGGAGCACACGTGGTGCCAATGGCTGATGAACTTTGAGCCTTCTCTGTCTGACAAGGGCTGGCACCATCTCTGCATTCAGATGCAGTTTCTCCTTTGCGTTCCACCAAGGACAGGTAGACAGTACAGCTGGCGGGGGGGGGGAAGGGGAGGGAGGGGCACAGGAAAAGACTGCTGCAGTAAAGGAAAAGGAAAAAAGGAAGAAAATGCATTACACATTGTAATGTATTTTGCATTTTTAAGTTGCCTACAAGTTATCCATAGGCTGGTATTTTAGTGGTAGCCATTTTCTAGAACTCAATGGTCCTTCTGCTGACGCTGTATAATAATACATGTGCTATAGCTTATATAAACAATCTCTAACCCGCTCAGGACTCAGAACACTCTACAAGAACCATCACCATTCAGTCATGCCTTCACTTCACTTTTTTCCCCTTGTTTTCCACCATGCTGCAGACATTGATGTTCTTCTGCTTTTTCTCATTTTCCACAAAAATTGCCATAACTTCATCAACCAGCATTATTCTTCCTGTCATCTTTTCTGTTTTCTTTTATCACATTATTTTTTCCCACTCATACACTCCAAGATCTTTCTTTCATGAAGTCTGTTTCCCATACATGCTCCCTGATCTGGCACAATCTCCTCCTCTTTAAATATTCTCATATTTTCTAGTTGATTTTCCCTTTGCCTTTTCCTTCTTTCTCTTTGTGATCTAACACTGCCTGAGGTCTTTTCACCCTCTAACCTCACTCTCTACCCAGCATCAACCCCTTCCATTTGTGTACTGCCCTCCCTCATTCACCTCGAACTTCTTTTTCTCAGGCAGGTGTCACTCACCCATGTTTTTCTTTATACCTTGCATACTTCCCGCTTCTCCTCATCCATCTCTGCCATCATCTTGTTTGTTTCATCCAACTGCTGACATGAATTCCATTCT
>NW_008824807.1:916743-918391 GCF_000699105.1 Pygoscelis adeliae | reverse complement strand
CTCTTTCCCAGGAGCTTAATAGATTGTAACAGAACTATACTACTTCCCAAACAGGCATTTACATTTCTACAGTGCCTTCTAGCTGTGCATCACAAAACACCGTGAAAAGATGAGCTAAATCAACAACACTGCATTTCTGAAGACAGGACTACTAGGCTCTTTCCTAACTAGGTGAAACTGGGCACAGAATGACAAATTGACGTCTCCAAGATGGGCCATGTAATTTCATGGCCAGTGTTGCTCTGCAACCTACATTTCTTATATTTACCAGCCTCGCTGCTGTCCTTTGCTCTGTTCTGAACTCTACTTTCACTTTGTTTTGGAATTACTCTGTGATTCCATATTTTACTTTGCTTCTATAATTTCAAATAGTTCCGTTTTAGAGCTGCCGGTATCTAATTTCTTTGCAATTGTTAGCTCAGAAGTGTTGCAGTGTTTCAGAAACAACTTAGGGTTCTATAGAGATATCTGAAAATGTGAAGCTTTTGAGAAAACTTTATTTGAAAAAAAAAAACCTCCTACAGGTAAAAATCAGTGGAACTCACCAAGAGTATAAAAAACCCCAACCCTGTAGCCACTGTAGTATCTCCTCCAAAGCAAAGAGACGCACTGAAGTTGTTGGATTACGCTGCTCCCTTGCTGGGAAGACAGGTGACCTAAGTGTTTCATAGCAGCAGCGTGCTAATGCCCCAAGCGGAAGGAAGTTAGTCATTCCTCGTTTCTCAGCTGACTTATGACTACCTTGGCAGTGATGTAAGCGAGGAAGCTTGTCAGGAGGAGGAGGAGAGAAAAGAAAAGGCGATGGGGTGGCTAAGGGGGGAAATGTGCAAAAAAGTAAGTTGTATTGCAGATTCAAGCTGCTATCCAGACAGCACTGCCAGAGAGGAACCGTTTACCCATGAACCCTGCTACCACAACGCTCTTATGTCTTCCACATGTCCTCACAGCCACTAAAAGACTTTTACCTCCCCATCCATCATACTAACCAAAGCTCCACTGCACCGTCAGATTGCTCTTACGTCCCTCAAATCTCTTCCCCTGTAATCGCCCTAGTTTCTCAGTATCCCCTGCCCTGACTTTCACAATACTTACGTTTCCCTCCCATACACGTTACCTGTTTGAGTGGCCAAGAGTCAGCACAGGTCACAGCTGATTCAGAACATGAGTGCTGACAGCAATGCTTGCAGACTGTACAGGTAAGATAAGGACTGAACTCAAACTTTAGAATCATACAATCATAGAATCATAGAATAGTTTGGGTTGGAAGGGACCTCTAAAGGTCCCTTTGTCTTCTTTCTCACAATGAACTTTCATGAACTTTTTAGGAAATTACCATCTTTGAAACTTCTACTTCCAATGAATTTGGTTAAAATTTAGAATTTATTGGTGAAATTGCAGAGATTGATGGGCAATGCATAAGTCTCGTACTCACAGGAAATTGCCTGTTTCTATATCTCTCTTGGGTCTTACATCGATCCTAGATAAGTGATCCTTTACCTGTTTCTTTCTGTAATGTGAACATGAAACAGCCAAACAGAGAACAGGAGAGGGCAGAAAAAAGAAGGTGAGGTAAAGGAAAAGCAGCCAGCTCCCATATCAGTCTTCAGTAATTTTGGCAGCCCGTTAATTATTATTTAGTCTCCTTTCC
>NW_008824807.1:909740-916712 GCF_000699105.1 Pygoscelis adeliae | reverse complement strand
GATGTCAACATACAGTACACAGTTACAGTAGGTCAGATGTAGACACCTCCTAAATAACAAAACCAAAGCCAATCCTGGAATGAGCCCTAAGACTCGAGAGCTGTTAAGTCATCTGTTTTTTCTTCCACAGATTTGGAAAGGTAGTGAGTCTGGTAGCTAATAACATTTTGTAAAACTGAAAATCTGTAGTCTCGTTAGCTTTCAAACACGGAAAATAACTCTCCTTTGGTGCTTTCCTTCCTCCCACCTCCTCTCAGGTTTGAAAGTCAATAGCTGCATAGTAGCATGAAGGTTACTACTCAGATCTGTTATTTTGCAGCTGGCCTGTAACTAATTAAGAGACAGGATCTTCAGCAGATCTTTCCACGATGTTTTACTTTTAAAAAAAGCAAATAATTTTAAAATCCTTTGTCTTAATTCAGAGCCCTTCAGTCCTGAAAGATGCATACCTTAGAATACAGGACAAGAATGTTTCTTTAAATTTAGTTTGTAAAATATTGACTCTTACTGCTATTCTAGCTGTAAAACTTCACATTCTTCCTATTGTCCTATTTTCACAGCTTCTATGTAAAAGCTGACAAAAAGAATACAACTCAATGACAAGCAGTTTGCTGTAACCTTGTGAGGACAAAGAAAGGGAGACTGTTAACAGTAGAGGAGTCACTGGGAGACTTTATCACCTCTTGATTTTTACGAGGATAAAAAAAATTGCTCATGAACAATGTCACCCAAGGAACGTGCTTTCTCATAGACTGTCCTAAGCCCAGAGATATACCTGTCATCAAGGAGGTGATGAGCTAGAACTGCCAAATTTCTGGATTGCTGCTCCAAATAAAACCAAGGTCTGTTACAATGTAATGTGTTTTTTTCTTTTTCATTGAGAAGTTTGAAATACTACTTCTCAGGGTGTGGAACAGCCTTTTCACTTCACAGATAATGTTCTGAAAAAATTAAAAAAATTGCGCCTAGAAACTCTAAGGAAACATCATAATTTCTCCTGTCATTCCTTTTTAACCTATCCTGTTGGCTCACTCATTCACACCGTGAAATGTGCTGTACTGCAAATAACTGTCAGACCAACAACCTGAGGTTTAATATTTGCAGAGAGCTTTGTTCATACGTGGTGGATGTTCCCCCGGCATGCCCTAGAATCAGCCCTATAGACACAATTTACTGCCAATTTGATGGTGCATTTGGTATATGTTGCATCCAGCTGTTTCTCTCCATCAGTGGAAGTGCTGCTGCTGGAACACTTGAATATACTCCCTGGCTCCCCTCAGCTGTGGTATCAAACTGTTTACATTCACCAACTGCACATTCATCTCTGAACAGGATAAAAAACTTAAACCTCTTCAGCCTGATTTCTGCCCAGAGCTGGTGAACTTTATTTTCTGCCAGATTATGAGTAAATCAGGAAGTTTTAGGTATTTACTATTCAAATGTATTCAATTTTTTTTTAAATATCTTATTTTATGGAGTCAGAACAGATGCTTGGGATTCAAGCTGTAGCATTTCAGTAGCGCTGGTCAAGTAAGTTTTATTTTCTGCTCTTCATTTTCACCCCTGATTTGATGAATATGTAAACACTTCCAAAGCAAACACTTTGTGTATGTATGTAACTGGTATTTTTTGCCTGAAATACTTATGTGGGAATATGTAAAAGGTGTTTTTGATAAGCAGGTGCATCAGTAAATATTGGCTGCCATTCCTGGTAGGCAGACACAAAACGGGCACATCTACAGAACCAGTGATGTAGTTTAAAAAAAACAAATTAATATTCAGATGTGCATTTTTTGCATTATTCAACCTCGCGTTAGTAATGTGTCTGGGAAGACAGTTAAAACTGAGGAAGCTGAGATGACTTGTCATACAGATCTTGAGGTCTATGACAGGCTACTAAAGGAAGGTTATTATGTGTCACTGAAAAGGAAATTTTTTTTTAAAGTGTTATTTTTATGTTTCATTCTGTGCACGTGTTAATGATAATTTGTGATCAGCCTGCTTTGTTCACTCAGTGCTGCCAAAGAACATCCCATGTAATAATCTTGGCAAAATCCTCAATTAAATCGGGTCAAAGGAGGTCAGGGCCCAGCAACTTTTCCAGAAAGGCACGCCAGAATTTTTTTTCCCTATCGAACTAGAGATAAGCCATATACTGCTTCTCAAAGAGGCGAAAGGCTCCCGACTCCCACATGCACAAAGCTGTACATTGCCTCTGTGCACAACAGGCACCTCCACTGCAGTCATAAGAGGGAGCAGAGGATCCCTGGGAGTCACAGACCTCCCCCTGAATGCACAGCAGCTCTCGTCTTTTGACCCTGCCCAAACCCTGCTGAGTGCTAGTCAGAAGGGACCTGAGGTTTCCGATTTCTGGAATAAAGAATTACTTGGAGGGACAACTCCTCTTGCACAAAACATATAGCTTCTACACCTAGCCTGTGGGGTGGGTGCTTCCCTTGGCATGTCCTGTAGTCTTGATTTCCTGACTGTCTGACTGCAACACAGTGAAACCCGGTTCAGGCCTATGCACTTGGGTTTCTTATTTCTGGAAGCTTGGGAGCCTGAGGGTGGGGATGAAAAGGTGGAAGCTGGTTCATGAACGGAGTCAGGACACAGCTTGGGCACAGTTCCTTATACAAGACCTGGGAATCTCTCCCCAGTCCTCCAATTCGGTTTATCCTTAGCCTATACCGTCACAAAATCGTTACTTGGAAAATCCATTGTACCATACACTGAGCAGAACAGTGATGTGTGGGGCAATCCACATTACATAGATGCCCGTGGACTTTGTGACACATGAAGTCCATTTTAGCCTTGGCATCTTTTTCAGATGGTGCAGCCTTAGGTAATAAATGCCTCAAATGTCTCCACAGGAAACAAAACACTGCTAAGCCGTGGTTCAAAAAAAGGCCTTGGGTTTGCAGTCTGTTAGTGTGGACTATAATAATGATATAAAGATCTAAAGGAAAACCTCTAAATATGGCTAAACACTCTAGGTTTCTGTCTCCTCATGTTGTTTTCTAACACTCTTAGAAACCTGCACAAAAACTGAGTGGAGGCGGCATTCAATTTGGTGGCACTGCATAACCCCTCTCCCTTCTCTCCATTAAAATCTGGACTTAAACCCACTCTGAAAAAGGCAAAGTGGGAAACAAGCAGTCACTAGTCAGGGGGTAGACTTTCCTGCCTTGTGTTGGTTATTCAGCAGGGGAAGCATATATGTGAATCACCTGATCCAAATCGTGTTGCACTAAGAACGAATGACGCGTTGGAAAAGATAGTGGAAGAGGTAAATGGGCAGCAGATTGGGGTGAAAGAGAAACCTACACTTGAAAAACTTGGAGGAGCAGGAGACAAAAAAAACATAGATAGAAAGTTCCTTTTACAAACAGGACCATTCATTATTTCACACTGATGGAACCCGCATTCATACAACACTTTCCTCAAAAGTTGATATTTTCAGTTGAAAAGTACACAAGGAGACATAGCAGTCATGCGTACAGCAGGCCATTCATGAAAATTCAAATATTAGCAAATGCTACTCTTCAGTGCTAGGAAAGGCACAGAATTTTATTAAAATTCACATTAAAACTGTGCATTCTCAGTAGTCTTCACTTTGCACTGCTCTTTTTAGCCTATTTTGCTCCTTTTCTACTCCCTTTCTGCCAGGATGGGTTGGTGAAGCAAACAAACAGAATCATTACTTGCACAGGCTGAAAGAGAAGTTGGCCTCCGTGGTCCCATGCCAGGAAGGCAGGACTGAGTGGCAGTCATCTTACCTGAAGGGAGGCAAGCAGTCCTTTTCTCTGCAGTGAGATCAGCCGTTCCCAGGCAGGAGTAAAAGCAGGGATCCTGGCCAGCTTGCCCATGCCCTGCGCGGCACGTCTTCTGCTGACTCCAAAGCCCACATTCATATGCCTACTTCTGCACGTCACAGATGTGCTTCATATTCACAGTACTCTGCTATCATGTCCCCACACCCAAGACAAGTTTGAACCTGCAGTGAGGAAGGGCATAACCCCTTAAGGCAAGGCTGAAAATGATTAATCCGGTACAGCTAAACAAGATGCGTACAGGGAAGAAAACCACCCTTCAATGAACATCTAGATACAGAAGCAAAGGCCTTTTGTCACCATTCCATCATGTGCCTTTGTCAGCGTGAGACACTTCCTACAGAGTCCTTTAGGAAACAGAGGACGGAGGTCTGAACATCACCGCGCCTCTGGCAAACTCCACCTCATTCAGTTTTCTTCTGAATCTCCTTTCTTTGTGCTTTCTGCCTTTCCTGTCCTCTTGGTCCTTACTCCAGTGTTCAATGGACGCTGCTAGCACAGTCCTCAGAAGAAGGTCATTCACCTTTCTTTCCTCACAATCTGCAGGAGTGAGCTTCAAGTACCCTCAGACAGCTTCTATCTCAGAAGACGACAAAACTTTAACTCATTCATCCACCTAGCAATAGCATAGTGAAACCAGGTAAGCTGAGACAAGTGTATTGAACGTGTCGGTATTACAGTATTTTTCCAAAGTGACAAAGAAAAAAAAAGTCAGAGACATTATTCAGATGGAGACGGAAATTTTCACTACTTATGAAAATTACATGATGCAAGAAAATGATAATTCTTGCTGACATTATGTGCAGTATTCAGTACTTTGAATGCACCCAGCTAAAATGCCAGTTTCTAGCTTAGTTTACAGACTGGAACCACAGAATAAATTGCACTGTGAATGATTTAAGTTACAGCATATTGTGCTAGAACAATACATCTTCATTCTCAAGCAAATGTTATCTCCTGCCAATACTAATCTGGACCAAGATATGCTTCCTTTCACTACATTGGAGAAGAAGATTATATCTCTAGCATCCCATGCCAGAAAAGATACAGCTCAGACAGGAAAGGAGCTGTCTGCTACCCCAAAATTCTCTGATGTTTGCTGAAATCCAATGGCTGTTTAAAACAAAGAACCACTTGAACCCCATCCTTGGGACACTACAGTCCCTCCACTTTAGAAGCAGAATAACCTCAGGACATCAAAACTGACTGCCTTGCTTAGACTTGGACAGTGTATATGCTAGGGAGGACAGATTTCCAATAATATAATAGGCAATGCTGCAGATACTGATTATCTCCTAGCTCCTGATCCTTACAAGCACAGACTTCAGCGTGATATTAACAACTATGCCACAATGCACTGGAACCACAGTCACTGGTGCAAGTGAGATTTGTTCTTTCAAACATATTTTTCCTAAAAGCCCTTCTCAGAATTTCAGAAATAATATGCATTTGTACCGACTAATGCAAATGTCTGTGAGTTGTTGCAGTGATTGGATTCAGTAACACAACTGGACAAAGACCACAAAGACTATTTCCACCAATAGACAGGGCAAATTCAAAATGGCATGTCCTTTCCTGCTTGCACTTCACTGACAGTCGTCTCAAATGTTGCCAGATTGACTGCTTACCAAAGCTTATTTTAAAGCTACACATATTATTTGCAGATATTAGGCTTTAAGTGTGTGTTAGAAAGCTTATACATACCACCAAACAGGGCTGGAACAGCATGGTTTACCTGCCACTCAACAAGAGCTAAGCATTATGCTCAAAAAATATGGCTTTAATTTCAGGAGAAGCATTTGCCCTCAAAAAGCACACACACTAATTATTTAATATATTCAACAAGCAATGAGATTCATGAAAATTAAATTGTTTTGCCAAAGTAGCTTCATATTCATTATACTGTTCATTAGGATGTATTTGTTCTCCCCTGTTCAGACAGTCAGAACAAATTTTAAATACAAAAAATGAAGAAAACTTTATGGAGAATATACCAGAAAGCTGTAAGCCATTGGAAAAGCACTTTGATCGGTCACAAAGTAATCCTATGACACATTCCTGCAAGTAACACATAGCTAGCTGGTTTGCACTACATTTTTTTAATGCTTACAAAAAGAGAATGACAGAAATGTGGTTTAGACTGGCTAAATTTTTTAATGTAACTGTATCCCATGCAATTTGGATTTACTGGACAGAACCACATGGACATCCTCAAATCGTTCAATCTGAAGCAGGTTGCTGGCTGGACTATAGCCTGTTGCCTTATAAATTACATAATACGGAAAGCCTTCTCACGACTTTGTCAGAGACCAAATACATTCTCCCCCTCCCCAAGAGGGCCACACATTCAAACATAATCCCAGGAAATCCTGTTGTATTTACAGAAGATGCTGTCATCCTGACTTGCACTTTACAGCTCCCCCCAGGTGTGGCTGGACACTTCCAAATGAAGTCACTGGAAGCACAGACATGTCTGCAGAGTTGCAAAGTGCTTTTCTGATATCAAACACCAAGAGGTAAAAAAACCACATGGTCTTTATGCTCAACATTTCTTATTAAGCAGCCAGCTCTTTGAGAAAAATTTCTGGCTGTCAGTATTACTGAACCCTACGTTTGCCTACCCCACTCTCGTCTCGCACCCAACGAAGAGTAAGCCATGCAAGGTTGAGAGCTGTAGCAGCTACATTACACAGCCTTGCCAAGTTCTGCGCCCAGAGCATAAGCTTCCCATACTCTGCTGCCTCATGCTGCTGAGGAAGGCTCGGATGGCCCCACTGCTGGTTTTGGCTCTGAGACCCTCTGTGCGAAAAGCAGTACATCTTTAAATCCAGAGGTTACCAGTATGTGGTGCCAGGGGGTGGAAAGGAGTGGAGGCTGTAGCTCTGCAGACCATCCCATGGTACTAGCCTAGATCTGTGATAAAGCCTGGGATTTAGGGGAAGCGGTTTGCATGAAGACCCAGGAGGGACCTCCCCTTCTACTGAAACAGCAAATCTTTCCCACACAGCGTCCCGGCTCCTGCCCACACACGGCGCTGGTCTCAGACCTGGAGGGATCTGCCTTTCCCTATCTCTTCAGGCCTCCAGAAGTTTTCCTCCCCCACTTTTGGCACTGATCCCAAAATGCAGCTGTTCCACAG
>NW_008824807.1:891254-909682 GCF_000699105.1 Pygoscelis adeliae | reverse complement strand
CTCCTCCCTTAGCACGGGCTGATAGCAGACATCAGTGTGTGGATCCCTTCCCAGGAGGAACAGCCAGAGTAATTAAGCTCTAGTTCTGCTTGCAGGGATCCCGGCTCCAAAGGGAGACGGTTCAGGTGTGCAGACATCAGCAGTGTACATGACCGAAGGCATGCACTCCACCACTGGGTGCAAACAGTGATAATTAGAGCCCTCTTCTATGCGCAGTGTATCCAAGCCAGACTACACAGTCTAAGTCTGACTCAGTCTGATAATTCCCATATTTCTGTGAAAGCAACTAGTCTCTTCCCTTTCATCTCTCCTGCTTCTTCCATCTTTAAAAGCCCAAGCTTTCCCTTAGGCATACAAAACCCCAAGGACATCTGTGATGCATTTGGAGATGCCTGTAATTGTATATATAATCTTATAAATGTTTGTTTGATTACTGGATGGCAATTTACTGTACAAAAACACAAGGTTAAACTGAAAAACAGGCTGCCTGCATCAGGCAGGGAGGAACACGGTTGAGTTTCATACATCTCAGCCATTTACCTACCCCTTCTGGAGAGGGTTTTCATGCTTAGGACCACTGGGTCCTTCAGGAGGCACTTCAGAGGCTCCAGAGGGGTCTCACCTCTCCTTTCAGATGATAAAGTAGGTGGGGGAATACTCTAGGACAAGGCAAGAAACAATTTCATGTGATTGTATGAGAGCTTCCTGAAGTCAGGCTACTCTGCTATGTAAGAAGCAGGAAAAACTTGTGGAGGACAAACCATGTGAGTAGGTTTAAAGGCACACTTCCTAAAGTATTCAGAAAGACTGCTCAGAGAGACAGGCTTCGATCCTACCTTCCCTCCACTAACAGTTGAGTGTCCCAGTGGCCTCCATTTATGAGCTGGTAGGCTTCTGAAGAAGACAGGTCTGTACATGGTTTATCTGTTTTTATATTTCTATAGTTCCTCCCCCCAAAGCTCAGTTCTTAGGAAATACATAGTGCTGTTTTATGGACAAGCCTTCACTTCTAGACTCAAAGGCCCTAAGCCAGAGGACCTGCAGGGCAATGCAAAACTCGGGCTTGGTCCCAGGACTAAAGAATCACAGGAATCTTCTGTGAAGGACTGCCACCTAAAAGATTTTCTTCTCTAAATGGCTGTGACCTAAATGATTGAACAGAAGGGCACAACAGAAGAGAGACTCAAACTGGGTCAGACCATAATTCCCAGTCTCTGAAGGCACCTCTCATATTCAAGCTCTTGCTCCAGGTAAAAAGAGCCAGCTTCTGTTGCCACAACACCTGGCTGGCTGAAGCTCCAGCTGCCCTCCCAAATACCTTCTCTCTCTGGGGCAAACATGCTCTCCCAGCCTTCTTTTCCTTCTGTCGGGGAGATAAGTCATGCACCAGAGCCAGGAAATTACTGAAAACCTAATTCAAGGCACAGGGCAGCCTCGAATACCCTGTCCTGCCCATGCCATCCCACAGTGACCAGACTGCTTTGAACAATGTTTAAACATGTGCTCCAAAAGGGGAGGTTAGGCAGCACCTGGCCCGGCAGACCCGAATCCCCTGGCAGCTGTGCAGCATGTTGTTTGCTGCAGCATTACATTACATTACATCGCTGCTTCTCACAGCCTGGACGCCTGAGAGAAAGCGGGGGAACGAGAACAGCTCCCCCTGGCTGAGCAAGAGTAATGGACCCAGAGAGCTTAGGAAAAGGAGAAAACATCCTCCCGCTCTGTCCTCAGGGTCTTCTGGACACTTAGGCATATCAGCACCACTGTGTGCAGGAAGCAAGGGTGGTGAGAGGAGGCTGGAACATTTTGCCTCAGGATGATAAACAACTCCCAGAGGCTATCCCGGGGATTAACAGAAAGAAATCAGCGTAAGAGAAGCCAATAGGGTAAAAGCAGTGACAGGAAAGAGCAGCTCCATCACTAACTGCTACCACTTCAGCTCTCCAAGCACAGCTTTTTCCTCCTCCACATTTCCCCCCTCCCCCCACTTTTTATTTCACATCAGGATGCAGGTGTGATGGAAAGGAAAGTGCTGCAGGAGAACTCTGGTCTGCTCCTAACAATGGTTTAATCTATTTGACAAGCCCTCCCCCTAGGCTCTCCCCTGCTAAAAATAATCAACGCTTCAGCCTTTCATGGGAGTTTAGCCTTAAGACTGTGGGATCGGCACTTTATTTCCTCCTTCAGCCAAACGCTTTTTCTTTCTTCAGGTGGCAGAACTCGTTCCTTCTGCCTTGCACCACCACTGGCTTTGACAGAGTGCCTGATACCCAGCACATGCAAGCTCACGAAAAGCCACAAGAGCCACACACCAGTCTGGGTGAGGTGGTGGTCAGCCCTGCATTCCTCAGCATCGCTCTGATTTCTCCTCCTTCATTTTAACCACTTCAGGCATAGCCATGCTAGCCAAGGCAGGCTTGTTCCCCAGCTCCGAGTGCAGTCAGTAAGGGGGAGCGGGCAGAGGGGCTTCCCCAAGAGCACTGCAGACAGCAGTTCTGGGCTCCAGCTCTGAGAGGACACTCTGGTCGCTGCCCACAGAGCAGCGTTGCACTGGCGCTAGCTGCTGTGAATACACCCAGGGCCCCGTGATCCCAATGAGGTCAAGGCTTTCTGGAAACTACCAAATTCCAAACTGAAAGTTATTCCTGGGGAGCTTCTGTATTGGGGCCGTGCAGCTAATAAATTCATATTGCTGCAATTTACAAAAATGGCAAAGAATAGCCGGTAAGATTGCCATGGAACTGTTTCTCTCGAGTAATGCAGACGTGCAAAACAGTAACTGCTCTCTCCCACATATGCCATGAATTCATAAGACCCTTTCCTTGTCTAATTCTCAGTTCCCTCTCTGCTCCAATTTTTCCCTTCAGCAACTCTTTCAAGGTAAAAATGAAAGGTGCTTTACTCTTTGTGCAAGTCTACAACTTCTGCATCAACTGCTCTGTATTGCCTCTAGTGGCAGAAGTGCAAGGCAGTGTACATTAGGTTACACAGCAAGGAAGTACAAATTAATCACATTAATGGGAGAAACTTCAGTCATATTTATCTAAGCTTTATACAAACAACATAGTAAGCAGCCTTTCATTAAACAAGTATGAATCCATCGTTAAAACAAAACAAAACAAAACACACTCTGTATTCCATCTAGTGCCTGGCCTTTAGTTTTTTAAGTCATTTAATTAGAAGTTGTTATTTTCTTCTTCGTGAATACAGGAGCACAGAATACAGACAGAAAACCCTGCCTGGGAACACTTTCTACTTTCAAGTAGACACCTGGCATCCTCCTCAGGAGGAACTGAAGTGCTGAAAGCAGCAGCCAAGATGGGTTTGAAGTTCAAGCCTACATTCTTTGCTTCCCCAAGTGCACAAAGTTCACTGCTGCCAGTCTGTCCAGTGTTAAAATATTTCTGCAGTGTTTATCTATTCTTTCTCAGTCTCCTACTTTCCCAGTATCCTTTCAGCATCCACAACTATTATGGGAAGAATACATTCATGATTAATGATCAAATACAGATAAGGTTTAATCACAGATAAGCTGAATATTAAATCTGGAAAACTGATGCAGGCAGCAAATTTGAGATTACCAGATCGAGGTTACGGGCTGCTCTAGTAATTTTTCCCCTTCATTTCCTTTGTAGATTATCATCACAAATCCTGTGATGATGCCTGTTCAGGCACTGACAGATAAAGAGAAAAAAATATGTTAAGTGATTTGTCCAATATTATATGGGCAGGAGTGCCAGTCTTGTGCCTTAACTACCTTGCTGAATCTTCACTAAGGGGAATGCACCAGATGCTCCTTCATTTGATGTTGGCATCTGACTTGCTGCTTGGGCAACTAACTCCTCTGCACCTGCAGGCAAAGTCAAACCTACCTTCCCCCAGTATGCAATTTTTTTGTTGTAACACAACAGTAGAGCTAGCCTGAACACAGCATTACAGACATGCCTTCAAATCTGTATTTCACTCCCAGGCCTTTTTGCACGTCTATGCTCCCGTTAGGCTTCTAAGACCACCACAGTCCATATTATAAGGTGACTTGTACTTACTTCCTAAGTTATTTAAAACCCCAGGCTTAATTCTCACATCACTTATGGAAATAGAGACAGTTCTAGTTTTCATACACAACTTATTCCATAATTCCTTAAGTAGAGAGTAAATAAAGAAAGATTTACTTCAGAGTCAAGGTGGGGGAAGTGGGGGGAAAGCTTTTTCTCCACAGTTCTTCTCAGTCTTATGTTGCATAATTCACTCACTACTTATCAATGTCTGAAGAGAAAGAAACTCCTTTGGAGTGATGCCCCTCTTTGTGGTTACCTTCTCTCAGGCAAAGCGCAGAAATTAAACACCTACACGTCTTGCCCAGAGGACAAACCATGCCTTGTGCTTCACATGAGCAATTAAGAGCCTTTGAGTGAACTGGGGTTGGATCTGCTCCTTGGGAGAAAAGTGCCTGCATGACATGCCTTAGCTGCTGGCTAGCCGGGATTGCAGGGGTCTGGACGCAAGTATGAAGACACACAGGGGAAGAAGGGAAATACATGGAGAATGAATTCAATGAAAGGAAATGGCTGGAAATTAGTGACCATTTTCTTATTTAAAGACACCTAGTGAACATGACAGTCTGCTGGATGGCTAACGTGAAGCCTTCTGGGTCTGTATCGCTACAAAGCATATGGCAATATCTGGGTAGGTGACTAGACAAAGCTGGGTCCCTTCTACAGTGAAGAAAAACCCCACCTATCTAAGCCTATCAGAGCTTGAATGAGATGAATCCCACCCTTTGCATTTACAGTCAACTCTTAAGCTATGTAAGTGCATGCCAAATTTTGTGCTTTCTGTGCAGTCCCTTTTTGATCACAGACAAAACTCTAGGGTTTTATTCTCAGATGCATATTCCTAGATCTGTGATTTGGGTAACAGAATATGGTTAAAGGTAACAGGAGTAAGCGGACTTAATGAGCCAACTCATTTCCAGGCAAAAGTCCTCTGTTCCTACATAGTGTTCCTATGCCATCTAGTGGTCCCCAGAAAATGGCAGTAAAGGTAGTGGAGCGCTTCATGTATTTTCTTGCCAACTAGAAGCAGCTGGAGATAAAAAGATTATTGTACCTACAAAAGGTCAAGGGAAATCCCATTCCATATGACTAGACTTACTCTGAGAAGCTAAACAATACAATTAAAAAATCCTTTTTTTTTTTTTTCATTTATGTATCCAGCCTTTGGAGAGCATAACAGACATGCCAGGGTAGTTACACAGTTCATAAACCAACCAAAGAAAAAAAAGGGTTATTTAAAACATTATTTACTTTTTCTTACAAAAGGTATTTTATCTCTGGGCAGGGATACTGGCCTGCAGGCAACACAGTCTCCGATTACATCAGCTAACTCTGAATAATCCCTGCAGAGAATATTATTTCCCCATTCAAGCTGCTCACAGGAGGACTCTGCTTTCCTACTTCTAAAAGGCAGGAGGAAACACGTGTCCCTCCCACAAGACAGGTCTGCTGAATGATTATGCAGGTGAAAATACACAGCCTTCAGTCAAGAGAGACCTTCATGCTCTGAAGGAACATCCCACAGATAATAGGCATTTGTTCAGAGGGTCTTCCACCCTTCACGGCTACTCTCCATGCTGATTTTCATACATCAATCACTTTTAGTCCACCCTGCCCTGACCTCTCAGTGAGATGTGAAACCATGAACTGGGAACCCACAGCCATCTGACATCAGCACAGAATTAGAAGGAAGTGAATTCTGAGGCAATTTTTGATCCAGGCCTGGTTGCAAGTCTTCCATGTTTGATTCCTGCAAGTGAACATGTAGTCCTCTATTACAAGACATTTGTTCAATGTAAGTTAGTTAGAAGTCAAGCTGCATTGACTCTGTATTCTAGTTGGATAATTAGGTCTACCCCAATTTATAACACTGCAGTCTCATTTGGAGTGAGCACTGTGCTAGCTAATTACAGCATCAATTACAAACTGTTTTCAGCTGCTAATCAAATGATTCACAGAATATCAATTATGTGCTAAAGAAATTCACTACTAATTTCAAATAATTGCATTCTTGAACTCTGCAGTTTGTTCATCAACAATTTACTAAATGAAACAGGAAGGTAATATTCAGAGAGTTACTCACTTCAATTTGGAGGTACCTGCCAGATTTCCTGCTGGCAGTTAAAATAGACAACAGTTGACAGCAGCTTGCTTAACCTTTGTTTAGTACCTCATTCATACTTCTATTCGTGTTTTGTCATCTAGTTATAAACAGATAATATAACAAATTCAGCTGAAAGGAAGACACAAACTTCGGGGTGAGGACTGCTTTTTGTTACACACGTGAATGGAGTCCAGGTGCTGTACCGACATAGAGAAAAATCTCAGTAAAAATAAGCGCACAAAAATTGAGATCTTGCTACTGACCTGTGCTTGCTGTTTTCCTAGGTCTTCTGCCAACTCAACACACTTTACATAGTACTCATACTTGTTTCTGTCAAATATTTTTGCTCATGTACACCAAGTGTAAAGTTACATACCCTTTAAACAGAAATAAATTACACATGGGAAACTCTCAACTTACATGCTTTGCTAATGGAGTTGATAAATCCAGAAATGGCTTACACCTTGGTGCTACTAAGTACAGGAAGGCTAAGTCATTTACCTCTGTGGGCTGACCATGGCCTTGAAAAGTTGATATTTCTACTCTATTATTAAAACCACACATGGCAGACTGCTGCATCATGAAGGCTGATAAGACATGAAGTGCTACCCCATGTAACGCAAAAGGGCTAAGATCTCTGTCCAGACCCCGTACACAAAATCTGAGAATCATGCCATAGCTCTGGTCCTCTTCACAGTAAATATTCCATCAGGTATTGTTCGATATTACAGAACAGCAGCAATATATAGAGAGACACAGGCTTGGAGGTTAGAATGAAAACACATACCCGTACTGCTTACATGTCAGCTCTTGTTCTGAATCTAGTCAGTAACAAGACAACGTGTTCTTCAGGCAGGGAAAAGTCAGGCCTGTGAGCCTACTAACAACATGGATGCAACCAGCTCAAATTACTCGCTCCGGGATGCCAAGTTGAAATCCAGTTACTGAGGATAGAGTACAAGTAGCCTTAGAGCTTCCGAAACCCTGAAGTAATCAGACTCATGAGATGTTCAGCACCATTTGGTTAGTATCTAATGCTACTGCAACATTTTGTGTTTCTATTAACGAAAAGGAACACCATGCTCAAAACTCAAAAAGTACCTATAGCAAAAATCTAGCGTAAAGTGACAGATGAGAAATGAAGGACAGAAAAGACGTTGAGGCAGATAACATTGGAAATTAGGTAAACAAGAAGCAGCTATTATTTTGCCACTGTTCATTCATCATGAATGCACTCAAGGTGCATCAGGTAGCAGGGAGAAGCAGTAGTTAAAGGTGATCTTATATAACACATTCCTACCTTCTGGTAGGAAGCAAGACACTTTGTAAGATTCTTTCTTCCCTTAGAGCTTTTTCCTAGACTTAATTCTGTACCTTCCAAAAGCAGCAATGTTTGGTGTTTGCCTAAGATTTCCCTCCTGGGAAAGTGGCAAAACTACAGCCACTTACGAAGCACCAATCCATATCACATGAGGCAAGAACAATTCTGCTGCGCCACATACTTCACCTATGCTTTATATATACATGTATACATACATACTTTTATACGTACACATTTACACGTACTTGCACAGCTGGAGTTAGCGGTCACGATAAGAAATCTCCCTGTCTAGTACCGTCCGTTGACCACCTTTCATTTACGATGCTATTGTAGCAAAGTGAGACGTTCCAAGATGTAATGTGTTTAAGGTTTGTGCATCATCTTTGTCTCTCAGATCTCACTGAGCTACAGAAATGAGCTACTGAGCCCTGTTCAACTCAGAACATACCCTTAAGCTGAAACACCATCTGGAATCCTACATACAGATGATCAGTTGTTGGCTTGACGTCTTAGCTAGCAGACAGCTTGGAAATGCAATTTCTCATTTCAAGGGCAGTCTGAAACACAGTTCAGCATGAAACAGATCCTAAATCTCTTTCAAGTGATTACACTTGCATATGCTGCTTTGGTCTCCAAAGCAGTAAAAGGAAGAAATAATCACAATTCTTTTCATGCTTTCTCAAAAATGCAGTTAACCAAAATGAGTCAGTATCTCCAGTGGCTTTTGCTTTCTAAATAGTGTATTTATAAATATTTCAATGCTTCCTTTTGAAGTTTGTTTTTCTTCCCTTTGCAGGATCAGCTACTTCCAAAGTTAATTGATAAGTCACCCTAGTTTAAAGTTGAGGATGCTCTTACTTTATACCATTTTGCAAAACTGTGTAAAATACATGATTACTTAATACTTTAATTCATAAAGCCATGTATGAGTCCAACACTGCTTATTGATTATACCACCTTTTTGCTTTGACCAATATTTATATTTCACTGAGTTTAAAATTATTCTTCTCCCACCATATGCCTCATCTCCATTTTCCAGCAAAAAGGAAAATGGAGACCAAAATTAAAGAATGAGCTGCTGTATTGTATTAAGCCTAAGAAGCACTCTGAGAAATAAAAGTCCTATACCAAATAGGAGCAGTGCCACAACTGTCCTGCTTGGCAGCAGCTAAGTCATCACTCATTAGTAGCCTTTACACATAATCTCAGGAGTCACACGAGTTTTTCAATAGCCACATAATCTCCTCAAATTCAAAGTCAGCTCTAAATTTAATGCATCCCAGCTCATACAGGAAAAAACAGAATGGCCAATCCCGAACGCACACTGCCCTGGCAGTGCAGGAAAGCTCTTCTCCTCAGCTCTTTCACCCCTTTGTGTGGACACTTACGCATTGCCTAGTAGTTGCTGCTCGTCTTGCTCAATGTCTGTCCTGGTTTTGGCAGGGATAGAGTTAATTTTTTCCTCAGCTGTAAAACCCAAAGAACAAGTTCACTGGTGCACAGAGGTTATGCTATTACTGAAAGCAGCCTAAGATCTTCAGACTGAAAAAGGGGTGATCAAAACAGTACGGAGTATTACTAATTAATGTTATGATGCCAAAAGTACCCTTGCTAAAACCTTTCACACCCTTACCCCAAACTCCTCTCCACCACAAAAAGCCTTCCACACTGAAGCCATTAGGCCCTCATTAACTTCATGCAGGCAGATACTGTGTATCATCAACCCTGGCTAGACCCTGGGACTGCAGTAAGACATGGAAGTCTGTTGCAGGGACAACACTCTCAGAGGCTCCTGCAGGTTTAACAAAATGGAATTCAATATTCCCCCCCCCCCTCCTTTTTTTTTCTGGCTGCCAATCTATGGTTCTCTCTTTCTAAAGCTATTCTTTTAGGTCGCCATGTTAGAGGAGAAGCAGCTCACATGAACATCAGGTACGTTGCTTATACAAAACCAGAAGTCACAACAGCTTTATAGATTACCTTGCATCACCAGGAACAGTTGCTGCATGAGACTTACATGATATATCATACTTATTTGTCCCTGGAAGGCAAAACCAGAAAGTTTTTGTTACCCCTTCCACTTGGTAATACTACTTTCATAGAGATGCCTTTCACAGCAAGCTGCTAGGGAACATATTTCTCTTCACCAAAGAGTGGTACCTTGGCATTGGTCCCAGAGAGAATTGGTTATGACAACCTTCTGCAAGCTGCACGAATTGTTCTCATCCTATGAGTGAGCTAAAGGAATAGTTTGAAAATGCTAAAAGCCTTGTGACATTTGGACCATTTGCACTACAAAAACAGTGACACAAAATCTTCCTTAAAATCTAGTGCATAATCTATGGACCAGTGTCCCTACTGCATATCCAACGGAAAATAAGTCAGTCTGTTAAAGCAGATCCTCTCTTTGAAGCACATCGGTGACTGTCGTGGGTCTTCACAGCTGTGCTTGTGTCTACCCTACTCTCAATATATGTACTTTGAACTTGGTATTTGCGAGAGGTATTCCTCAGGACAACTCCACCAACACTGGCACATTCTAGGGCAAAACTGTCCAACTCTGGTCTCACCGTTTCAAGCTGAGTCACTAGTGATGCCAGTTACAATATCTTACCCTCAGGTAAGACACAAGAACTTACCCTCAGGTTCAGGACAGCTCCTCATAAATAACTCCAAGTATCTCATTGTTCTCCTCTTAAAAATCCTTCAAACACCTCATCTCTCAATGCTGCGCCTCAAAAAGCTTGGTAACTGATGCCTTGAGGTTATGGTCATTACCTGTCTCTCTGATCAGTATTGTTTTCCCATGTCTTAGACTGTGCTACCTGGGTCTCGGACTGCCTTTGTTGTCTGTGTTTCTACCAGAACTAGTTCAATGCAGTTCCAGCCTTGTAGCTAAGGTTAATAGTGATTACACACAACCCACAACAGGATGCGATGTCTAACTGATAATTTGCTGCTGTGCTGATTCAAGCTTCAAGGGCTTTCCTCCTTCTTAAATTTGAATGGACTTGTTGCCCAGCTTTTATGCCATTGAGCGTTCTCCTTATTATTTACACTCCACAAGCATAGGGGAGTTCCGTCTATATGGGCAAAGACTTGGCTGAGAGGTTATAGCTCTCTTAGATGTCTGATATAGGTAATGTTAGCCAAACAAATAATGAAATGCCTTGAGAGTTATGAGTCATGAATACAATGTCTGTTCTGCAAAAGCAGAACAAATGACTAAGCTCAGGTGGGTGGAAATCTTCAAAAACAATACTGCAGCCAACCTCTTCCTAATGATGTCCATGGAGGTCTGATCAGTGACAGCAACATGAAGCCAACACTGAGCCCTTCTGGAAAAAAACCTTCCTAGCACTTGTATGTGGTGGCAGAATTAGCTTTTAAGTTTTTATTTCTTGTAAGTGTTTTGCTGGGAGCAGTAGATTAGTGCTGTGGATTCATGTTCTGTCGGTACCTGGCATTCAGGTACAGCTGATCCTGCCTTCGTGTGGGAGCTGGATGCTTTCTCGAGATTAATTTTTCTTGAGTCCATGAGATCTATGTAGCAATTAAAGAAATAAATCAATCAGATGCTGACTGCATATCTGCTTGCTTAAAGGTCTTCGAAGTGCTGCAGCTTAGTTAGAGCAAAACCACAACCTGAGGTTATGGCTTGCATGCTTCTGTTCATCCAGGATACACAGCACCACGTTAAGACTTCCTTACACCCAGAACTGCTTTGCTTTTATTGTATTAGCATGATTTCTTATGGTAAGAAGTGCTCAAATACACAGCTGATAAACTACAGCTTAATACATCCCTGTGCACCAGCTCAGACCCAGTAGCTGTTCTTGGGCACAGTTATCTCCATCAAATGCAAGATAACAACACTTAGCTTTAAACTATTTGCAAACTAAGCTAAATACCAACAACCTGCTATTTTCTTCGAGCTGAGAGCAGTGCACTTAGATGGTTACTACAGCTTGTGGGAATCTCACACTTGATCACATAGGTGAGTTCTAAGCTATAGAGGAGATGGGCATATACACCAGTGTGTATTGACAACAGAGTCCTCATACCTTGCACTCTGAATCACTAAAATAAATAAATAAATAAATTACTTTCTAACAGAATCAATTGGGTTCTGGCTCACCTAGCTGGAAAGGAAGATGATGGAGTGGGTAAGATGCTGCTACTCCAGTAGTATTTCCAGTAGCCAGCCAGATTGCTAATGAAGCACCAGGTGAGCTGCAATAGCTTACCGCTCAGTATTCAAGGGCAAACTGAAACCAATGCCAGTTTAGCCATGCAGTGGGAGGAGATGGGCAGTTTGCCATAGTTCCAGGCTCCAACAACATGTGATACTCATTCCTTTAATCATCTGAGTTGTGATGCAACCCACCACGTCGCACCTGATTTCAAGCCCATTTGTCTGGCAAACCTCAGACAATGAGGGTCCTTGAATGCATACAAATTTGTCCACACAGTTCAAAGAAGAAAGATCCCAGAAAAGTTATTCAATGTTAACAGCTTTTTTTTTTTCCCAAAAAAACCACCCATGTTTTCATGAGGTGGCATTCAATTGTTGATTGTGAACAAGGACAATAACTGTCCCTAAGGAACAGTCATGCTTTGACAAAAGGGCACAAGGGTGACTCAAAGAAATGCGCGCTCTACCAAGGTTTTCACGCAGTGCTCAATGAGGATCTGATCATCAAGAGATGAGGTATTCTCTTCTTTTTTTAAAATGAGATGAGATGGCACACACTGCATCATACAGCTGGAGGGAATGGCTTGACTTGAGGCCACCTGCGAGGCATCTTTGCTGAGATAGCCAGAGGGCAGCTGCTTTCAAGTCTAGGAGACCATGCTTACACAGCAGACTACATGGTCAGCCAAAAGTCCCCTTCCCTCACAAGAGCCTGTCACTTCACTGATGAACACTGTCCCTGCCACATACTTCTGCCACCCACACCATCCTCGACAGAAAAGGGAAAGCCCAGCACAGCCATCTGCTACTCTTGGGCTGCTACACTTCCCCCCTTCCTTCCCTAGCAGGTTTCTCCTCATGAGACTATGTGCCCACCTGAACACCTCCTCCAGCTTCCTTCACGTAGCTTATGAATGCTCTGACAGCAAATGGCAGCAAACAGGCAGGTGCCTGTTGCTCCTGACTGAAGTGTCTCCCCTCCTTCCCCAGCATCACTGTTCTCATAGGACTATGAGTCCACTCAAACACCTCCCAAAGAACGTGACATTTAGGTCATGAACTCCATCAGTGCTGCACACTTCTGCCACTACATCTGCCCTCACAGCAAAAAGAAGCCGTGGCATCCCATGCTCCTGGGTGACACTTCCCACCTCTGTGGGTCCCCTCTCACGGGACTACAAGCCCACCCAAATGCTCCCCCCAGTGGGGTGGGGAGTCACTTAGCTCATGAAGGCTGCCAACACCGTCCTCCCAGGAAAGGGAGGCCCAGCATAGTCTGCTCTTGGGCAACACTCCTCTCTGTCTCACTCTGCTTGTTGGTCGTTTCCTTCTTGCGAGATAACAAGCCTGTCTGAGCACCCCTCAGGCACCCGGGGTTTAGCCCGTGAATGCTACCGATGCTACCAGCCCTCCTCTCAGAGACGTAGGAAGCCACACACAAGCACCTACTGCTCCAGGGTGACACTTCCCCACCCTCCATCCCCCCTGCCTCCCAGAGATCAACACCCCCTGCCTATCTGTGTGCGTGGGGGGGGGGTGGTGGGCTGGCGGCTTCGGGCCACAGGAGGGGGGGTGCCTGCTGCAGCTGCAGATCTACAACTGCAGCAGAAATACGTTGCTGGGTGCCCTGACCATAGGGGTACAGCGGGGCCCAAGCCTAGGGCCTATACCAACGGGAAAGGCGTGAGAGAGTCCCTGGAGCCTGCTTGCTGACCCAGCCTGATGTCTCAGGAGGTTTGCTGCTTGCCAGGGCCAGGACCAGGGATGGTCCTCATGGGACCTCAAGCTACTACTCCTTGCTACTTATCCATGTGGGCACCACTAATGCTGCCATGAGTGACTGGGAGCATATCAAGCAAGAATGACCAGGTGGCTCTGGGAGCAGGGTGAAGGTGCTGTCTCCTCTCTAGTCAAGGGGAAAGGCCTGAGCAGGAGTGGACTCCTTCAGTGGGTCAACACCCGCCTGTGTGGCTGGTATCACAGCCCTGCCAGGCTTGGTATTTTTGACTACAGGACTCTTAGGAACGAGGGCTACTGAACAGGGGTGGGATACATCTGAGAAAGTGGGGCAAGCGTGTGTCTGGAAACAAGCTTGCTAACCTGGTAGGGAAGACTTTAAACTAGATATGCCTGGGCAGGGTTACCATAACCTGAAGAGAAGTGAGGGCAAAAGATGACAGGACAGGGTGCACTCTTAGCAAGTTTGGGGCTGACATCAAATTGCAGGAAGTGGTTGTAACACTGGAGAGTGGGGATGCTATTTAGAGGGACCTGAACGGGCTGCAGAAATGGGCTGATAGAAACCTCATGGACTTCATCAAAAGTAAATACAAAGTCCTGCACCTGGACTAGAATAACCCAGTGCCACTGTAGAGGCTGGGACCAGCTGTCTGCAAGCAGCTCTTCAGAAAAGGACCCCATGGTGGACAAGTTGAACATGAATCAGCAGTGTGCCCTTGCAGCAAAGAAGGCCAACCACATCCTGGGCTGCATTAGTAAAAGTGTAGCAACTAGGTCCAGGGAAGTGATCCTTCCTCTCTATTTGGCACTTGTGAGCTCATGTCTGGAGTACTGTGTCCAGTTTTGGCCTGCTCAGTACCAGAAAGATAGTGACATGCTGGAGCACATTCAGCAGATGCCACCAAGCTGGCCAGGGAGCTGGAGCACGCAGAGCTGTGTTTGTTCAGTCTGGAGAAGAGAAGGCTCATGGGAGACCTAAGTGCTGTCTGCAGCTACCTGATTGGAAGATACAGAGAAGATGAAGCCAGACTTCTCTTGGAGATACACAGCATTGTCCAAGAGGCAATGGACACAAGTTGAAACATGGAAGATTCTGATTAGATAGCAGGAAAACATTTTTTTTACTATGGAAGTGAACAAATACCATACAGGTTGCCCAAAGAGGTTGTAGACTCTTCATCTTTAGATTTGTTCAAGATTTGACCGGACAAGACCTTAAGCAACCCAATCTAACTAGACCTGCTTTAGGCAGAATTTTGGAGAGGATGAACACTGGAAGTCCATTCCAACCTCGATTATTCTGTGATTCTGGAAAACTTGTATTTAGAGCTACTTTTGCTAAAGGACTTTAGTTCCCATCTAAGTGGTACAGTCATTTTCTAAAAGAGGTGGGTAGGCTGAGTCCAGAGCCTTTGGGAGATGTGGCCATAAGGTATCATGAGAAGAGATGCCAAGTTCCAGCCTCTTTTGCTAATCTTGTCAAGTCTTTCAGTCTTGGTTTAAAAGGTAGCAAGGGGAGGAATATAAAAATTAAATCCCTACTGGTTGTGTGGGAGACATTCCTCCCAGAATGTTCTCTTCCTGAAAAACAATTGTTTGTTCACCAAAACAAAGGAAAATTCCTTAGTTAAGCGTAAAACAATTTAGATGTTAACTTCGGTTTTATTTAATAATGTTCTACATGGAAAAGAAAAATTTATTCTTATTTAATTTGTGTTTTAAGTCAAGACAGCACACTTAGAGAACAGTGGCAATTCCAAGCAGGCTTGTCACAACAGGAGCATTAACATGATTTACAAGAGACACCGCAGTATCATCAGCAGTTGTAATACTATTGGAGTATTTGCATTTGAATAGGTATTTTTATGAGAAAAAAAAAAAAAAAATCATCTTTTATATATTTTGCAATTCCAGAAGTGCTTTCCAGGGTAGAATCTTTCCCATCCAGTAGGTGTGAAGGCTTGTTGTTTTATGCTACTATGTGTACGTTAGTTTCCAGAATCAACATGTAGGGGAAAAAAACCCACCAGTAATCTTTTTGGGTATAAAGAGGTATATTGGTATATACCAATATTTGTTATTGTGACAAATTTTTTTAATATTTTTAAAGTGGTTTAGTTCTTTGTTTTTTAATTATGAAACCGTACTAGAAATAGCCTTCTATATGCAAGCTCATGCTGATTTAAACTGAATTTATTTGGTAAAGCTTCTCTGAGTGCTGTTGCGGAATAAACATGCCGTCTATTTTGCAGACTGAGGCCAGGCAGAAGCAGTTTATTTCTGTAGCTACAGGAGAGATCACAAAGCGACAGAGGTTCAGCCCTCTATCGATGTGAACTCTGAATTAAAACAAATGTAATAGGGCTTATATACATTTACAGCAGATACAAACTGCTTTGCGAAGGGGCCTGATATGGCAGAGCAGCATCTGCACAGAAGGGAAACTTGCTACAGCGATTTTAACGTGTATTCCTGATAACTGGGGACCTGCAGCCGGTCAGCCTTGACTTGGTTCAGCTCATCCCTCTCTCCTTGACTAGCTTTTAGACCTTGCAAGTGTGTAGACACAGGACTTTTTTTATTTTACTGTAGTTATAAAAGCTCATTTCAGATTAGGTATGCATGAGAAACATTTCCTGCCATTGCTGTACTACTGAGGATGTGAAATGGGGCTAGTAAAACAGGTGAACGCATAGCCATGCCTGCTAAATACTAACAAAATGGTCTGCCAAAGACAAAAATAGCTTTTCTCATTGGGAGACAGAAAGGCCTTGACACCGCAAAAAGCTGTACCTCTGCAAAATATTACCCCCTCCACTTCCTCAGCTGACAACGGGTCATGTTAAATAGGACTGACTCCAGACAAGGTGCAGCGAGTTAACTCAGGCAACCCACAAGGAAGGCTGATGCCAATTTGGCTGAATTTGCCTGAAGTTAGATACAGCAGAGAGTGCAGCTGTATTTCACAGAATATAGGCAGCTTCAGGGAAGGACTTCTCTCTTTCAGCACATATTGTGCTGTTCCCGAAGCCGGCAGGAACCTCAACCCCACGAGGGGGCTCTGCCAGTGCAGGTATCTGTAGCATCAAGCCTTCCAGTGAGCAACTCCCACTGGAGCCCATTTACGTCTTGCCTGTAACCAAGGTTTTTAGCAGAGCATGTTGCTTTTGTGGGAAGCAGCCTTAAAATAAACCAAAATATGCCTGATTTGGTGTGACATGAAAGCACCTCTCGCGTGTCAGGGTCTCTAAAGCAGTTTAAATTTCAGAGTGTTAAACTGGAAGAGTTGTAGGTATAAACAGGATAATCAGAATAGTAGTTCCCTCTGGGCCACTTCCAGTGGAAGCAGCAAATATAGGGGGCATGACTGATAGCTGCCATATGATCTCTGATAGCTGCCATATGATCTAACTGTGCCTGGAACATGTATAAATAAATGGTAACAAGGAAATTACTTGGATGTCTTGTTCCTACTGGATCTCCCCCAGCCAAAGACATTTGTACCAGCAATAGTTTAAGAAAGCCTAGTATAGACAAGGTTTTTGAGATCAATTAAGTAGGGAAAATGCTACTGTAAATGAGAAAAATAGCTTCCTCCAATGCAGAACTGAACACAGTGAAGAGGAAGGGGCATTTAAATAGCACACACTGATGAAGATAAGACAGCTGAGTTTGACCTCTTTATATCTTTTAATACAACCTGCATTAAAATTCTGAAGTGAAAATAACTGTGTAATGGTAATCACAAAAGTACAAGGAGAATATACATTCCAGTTCAAGGAGAGATTTGTCCCTACAATGCATAAGAAAAATCGAGTGATGGAAGTCATTTAAATGCCATTGTACGTGTCCCCTGGAACAACTGCCTGGGCTCATCGGTAATAGCACCTGTCAAATGCACAGTGCTTGACTGCTTACTGCTATTAGTAGAAGCAGCCACCGTGATTAGACTAGCACTAAAAGAAATACAGGTGTAAACAGCCAGAGCAGCAGTGACGTAGGAGGACGATACACAGAAACAGGAGTGACAACTTCAGCGGGCTGCTGCTTACTAGCCGGCAACAGGGGTGTGCTCCTTCCTTGTGGTGCTGGGCTCACATGACCACCATGATGTCTTCCAGAGGCTTCCGCGTCAGCGCAGGCACAGTAGCATCTTTCTTGGGATAGCCAACGGGGAGCAGCAAGAGTAGCTTCTCATTTGCTGGGCGCTGGAGCAACACCCGGAGTTGAGGGCCGCAGTTGAGGGGTGTGGAGGTCACAGTGCACAGACCCACGTTCTGCAGCGAGACAGACAGCAACGAAGTGAGACAGAGGTTTGTGGTCTGTATTTGTATCCATTACTCTCACCAGACCTGTAACACATTCTCCTGTTGACTAGCGCAGAAACGCTGCTTCATTAGACTCTTCTACAGGTTTTGGAACACTTGATTTACTGATAGCCTCAACAGTACCATAAAAGACACCTTCTTTGCGTACAGAAAAGTACAGCGTTTCTCCACCACAGCAACAGCACAGGCTAATGGAAATAGCCTTATTCTGCCTGACGTTGCATGTTGCACAGCAGGAGTCTGCCTGCAGTGCTCAGTGTAATGGGGGACCCATGGCTACAGTGAAGTTGAGAGGCAGTTGTGGGGATATCACTGGAACACCAGGTGCCCACCAAAGCCGCTCTGTCACTCCCCTCCTCAGCTGGACAGGGGAGAGAAAAATGTAACGAAAGACTCATGGGTCAAGATAAGGACCGGGAGAGATCATTCACCAATTACCATCACGGGCAAAACAGACTTGACTTGGGGAGATTAGTTTAATATATTACCAACCAAATCGGAGTAGGGTAATGAGAAATAAAACCAAATCTTAAAAACACCTTCCCCCCACCCCTCCCTTCTTCCTGGGCTCAACTTTACTCCCGAATTCTCTACCTCCTCCCCTCCAGCGGCGCAGGGGGACAGGAATGGGGGTTTTGGTCAGTTCATCACATGTTGTCTCTGCTGCTCCTTCCTCCTCAGGGGG
>NW_008824807.1:886099-890024 GCF_000699105.1 Pygoscelis adeliae | reverse complement strand
TTCCACCAGTGTTATATGCTGAGCATGACATCATATGGTATGGGATATCCCTTTGGTCAGCTGGGGTCAGCTGTCCCAGCTGTGTCCCCTCCCAGCTTCTTGTGCACCCCCAGCCTACTCGCTGGTGGGGTGGGGTGAGAGGCAGAAAAGGCCTTGGCTCTGTGTAAGCACTGCTCAGCCGTAACGAAAACATCCCTGTGTTATCAACACTGTGTTCAGCACAAATCCAAAACACAGCCCCATACTAGCTACTATGAGGAAAATTAACTCTACCCCAGCCAAAACCAGCACATCACCCCATGAGGTTCATCTGGCTCATACAAAGAAATGTTTCAGTTCTTGCCCCAAATACAGCTGGCAGGAAGATATCTTACAGCTTTATGACCATTTGCTCCTGCTAAGAACTGTACCCGATAGGAATAGGGGGCACATGCTCTGCCTTAGAGTTTGTTGCAGGAGTCTGTTGCCATCTCTCACAGTGGCCAATGTTTGGGCTTACATCAGAACCCCAAAATAAGTCTATGCATCACTCCTCTCATACGAAATCTCATTAAAAAGCTAAATGATCTGACAAATGGTAAAGAGCTGACACTTTCCCTAATATGACCCCACACCTGAGGCGCTTCCTGAGAGTTGCACATGTGGATTTCAGTCTCTCTCTCTATGTAAAGCAAGCATTTTGGGAGGCTTTGGGATATAAAAGTCAGCCAGGGAGAGGTGCTCAGGCAATGGTCTTATGAAGAGGAGAAGAACTAATAGTGGTGTTGCTGAATGTTATGAGTCTATGGCACTGTGTTCTTTAATGTTGTCAATTAATTTCTAAGGGCTGGGAAAGAGACAGCATTACAGAGCCTAACAGTTGGTAGGGAGAAGTCTCACCTGATGGTGGGCTGGCTCAGGGGAAAGTGGAGCCTTGACACTCCTACTTCTTCTGACTAAGGTGCTAGTGACACAGTGCTGGTTCTGCCCCGTTCCCTCTGCATCCCCTTTGCTCTCAGCTCCACGGAGGGAAAATACAGAGCCCTGTGCAGCTGCAGAGCAGCAACACCTCAGCAATGTGCTTCTGCACTGCTCACTTCTCAGATTTCCCATCCTGAAGATCCTCCTAAGGAACAGCAATGTGGGCAGGGAGGTATCACTCAAAACAGAGTGGAGGAGAAACGGCAGTTCCTGGTAGGAAATTGGCCTGATATAAGAGGTGGCACCTTGCTGTTATCCTGCTGACAGGCCAAGTTAGCAATCGGAATAGCTTCACTATTTAAACACTTGCGTGAATACAACAGCTACAAGAAGCAGAACTGAGCACTGAGAAACCACCGAGAAAAATCCAACTGGCTGGTGTCAAACATGCTGAGCTTTAGAAATCAGTTCACTTTCAGAAGTGCCTTGGAAAGACTGATTGAAATAGTACAGCCTGTTCTGTGAAATATGTCCCTGACTTTTTTTTCCAGCATTGTATACTAAAAATGATTTGGGGTCAAGCCATTTTTTAGGGATTACTGACAAGGGGCCAGTGTGGCACTGTACAGCCATGCTTGGGTAATCTGCAGACCCTGTCAGCCCTGTTAGCATAAGGCAGAAACCACAGGGGCCGGAGCCTGTGCCAGGAGAAGAGTGACAACTCTGGAAGTATGCTGCATTACATTTTTCTTCTTGTCAACCAGTACTGAGGGTGGGAATCACCTTCTCAGATGTGGGCCTGTGCAGAATAACTTCAAAACTAAGACATATTGCCAGGAATTGGAGTAATCCAGAGGACTGATAATGTTAAAATCTAAATTGGGTTCCACCCTCATTTAGGCAGAATAGTCTTGGTATGTAATCCAAACTGATGCATTGACTCCCAGCATGCTGGTTCTGTCAACGTACCTGCAGTGCAGCAAGTAGGATACCACAGGCAATAGAAACACTGATTTCGTTGTAGTAGTGGGTCTTCTTTTTGCCATTTGGAAGCCGCCCGTATACCTGCTTGAAAATGAGGATCAGATAGGGAGCAGTGTCCAAGTACTCTTTGATCCAGTTTGTTCTGCAAAAGAGTAGTGTTTAAGACATTTATTTTGTGACCTTTTCACTTTCCCTTAAGTCATATTTACTGTCTGCAAAGAGGCACTAAAGGTATACAACAATTATAGCAGTAGACTAAAGCTTAGAACATTTACTGCACAGGATTAAATATTATCAGCTTAAATAGAAACATTTCTAAAAAAAAAAAAAAAGAAGCTTGAATAGAGTTCTCAATTTTAACATTCGGCTGAGGAGTTGATGCACTCACTCTGAAGAGTGGAATTGTATAAAAATAGGAGGTAGTTCTTGACCTCTTATCTATGAACTGGCCTCATGAGATTATTTAATTCCTGGAATTTTGCAGAGTTGCAGCTCTACCAGTTACCAGTAGTGCCAACTTTTTTTTTTGTGATTGCAGGGAAAACTGCTGGCAGAAAAGTTCAAAACTTCTTGGTCTAAGATGTAAACCTAAATATATTCTCACAGCAAAAAATGTTATTCTGTTTCTGGGTATTTCAGCCCTGTTACAATTCATTTGGTTCCAATTTTTTTAATTACAATATATACAATTATGATGTAGGATTTAGATAAGAAAGTGTGTGCTTTCTACTGTTGTCACTCAAAATATAAAAAATACTATATTTTAGTTGTTTACATAGCACATAAGCACCTGTAAAATAATAACATTATGAAACATGCAGGGCAAATCAACCCTATAAAGCTTTGCACATATGCTTCATTTGACAAGTCAAGACTCAGTAGACATCTTCCCATTGTTTGAAGTTAAGCAAGTCAGTCAGACTTTGGAGGGCATTTGGAACAACTAAATATTGCATAATTCAGCACTTTCATAGGGTCGAGCCTTGGGGCTACCTCAGTCAGCAGCAAAGCTCCCAATAGCTTTGGGAGCTTCATTGTTTGGCAACCAACAGGAAAAAGCTGGGACAAGAGTTACGGCAACAGAGGTTACATAGGAAAAGAAATAATGATGGAGCCAAATACTTGGAAAAGTTTCAAGATGGAGAGTATATAATCCCTTCTACTGGAGGCAATTTTATGAACCAGCTACCAAGGCACAATTCTACACATATTTTTTAAATTTTTCTTTCCAAACATGAATCTCAGAAATATACTAAAAGCGTGAGGGAGGAAGAAAAGGAAAAGGACACTAGAAGAAATCAAGACAAGCTTCTTTTATCACTTCAGTTTTCTAGACTGTGGTGCTTTCAGTAAGATTCCCATCATCTTAAGAATCAAGACAAAGCCATGCAACAGGAAAAGGTGTGCTGAACATCTGAGTCACTTATTTCATCCTTCTTCTGGTAAGATTGAAGCACACAGGCATAGTGAGTTTTTCTCACTATTTCTAGTGAGTAATAATGCTCATAGTGAGTATTTCTCACTTTTTTTTTTCTTAAGAATCAAGACAAAGCCATGCAACAGGAAAAGGTGTGCTGAACATCTGAGTCACTTATTTCATCCTTCTTCTGGTAAGATTGAAGCACACAGGCATAGTGAGTTTTTCTCACTATTTCTAGTGAGTAATAATGCTCATAGTGAGTATTTCTCACTTTTTTTTTTTAGAGCTCAACAATTGTGATGACGATACGGTCGAGCGTTTATGGGTAAGGATGAGGGGGAAGGCCAACAGGGCAGGTATCCTGCTGGGAGTCTGTTATAGACCACCCAACCAGGATGAAGAGGCAGATGAAGCGTTCTACAAGCGGCTGGCAGAAGTCTCTCAATTGCTAGCCCTTGTTCTCGTGGGGGACTTCAACTTCCCGGACATCTGCTGGAAATACAACACGGCAGAGAGGAAATAGTCTAGGAGGTTCCTGGAGTGTGTGGAAGACAACTTCCTGACACAGCTGGTAAGTGAGCCTACCAGGGGAGGTGCCTCGCTTGACCTGCTGTTTACAAA
>NW_008824807.1:861913-884041 GCF_000699105.1 Pygoscelis adeliae | reverse complement strand
CTTAGGGACATGGTTTAGTGGGCATGGTGGTGTTGGGTTGACGGTTGGACTCAATGATCTTAGAGGTCTTTTCCAACCTTAATGATTCTATGATTCTTTTGTGTGCATCAGTCAGGTGTTGCACCTCACCTGGCCCTTAGAACAAGGCAGCCAGAATTAACATATACAGATAATAAATTCTTTTTTTTTTAGCTCCTGCTGGGTGGGAACTCCGCTTTCCTCAGACAAGAGTTTCTTCTTCTCAGCTGTAAATTAGCAAGAGGACCACAATATAGTGACCCTGGCAACTCTCTGTCTGGGACAGTCTCTGATCCCACCTTCCTTCCTTTTCTGTGATCAGGAAGTGGGAAATATTTACAGCTGCCCTCCTGAGCAGCACCAGAAAATTGGGGAGAGCTTAAGGAGCAGGGACTTGAAAGAACATTTTTAAAACAAGGTTTTTAAAATTTAGCTGAATATTTTCAGTTTGTTTTTTTCTTCCTGAAAATAAAGGAAAAAATGCAAAAAAAAAAAAAAGAGCAGCATGACTAAAACTTCCCAATGAAGTCTTTCCTAGACCGAAACACAGCTCCCTTCAAACCCCTTAGCCAATTGACTTTTTCATACCTCAATCTTTTCAGGTCATTAACCCATCTGTGTCCCATCCTTTTTTTGTAGTTGATTTCTTCTTCTTCTTCTACAATCTCACGAATCTTATGTTTTAAATCTGGATCTTGAACTACCACAAAGGTCCAGGGCTCAGTGTGTGCTCCGCTGGGTGAAGTACCTTCATACAAAAACAGGGAAAGATGAAAACCCAGTTGGCACAATGTTGAAGGACGGTGTGCAGTGAGAGGTATCAGCTCTTCTTTGTGGGCTTTCAGACTGACCAACAGAGCAATGGGAAAGCAAGTTGATGAGATGGGAAGAAAAGGACTGAGATAAGTTCTGGCAGATAATCCTTGCTCATTTGTTTCTCGAAGAGTGTGAAGTCCTGTTCAATGACAGAGGTTAGTCCTTTCATATAGCCATCTTACAGGAAACAGATTGGGGATTTCTAAAATTTCCTTTGTGGTTGTTATGAGGCGGCAGTATAATGTATGCACACAGTAATGTTAATGCAAAGCATTATACCCAAAGCAACACACCATCTGAATATGCAACTGACTCTGAGACATGGTTTTAGCTGAAGGGCAAAGCTAATGGCTTTCAGGGAAACAAGGCTAAGCGACCACCCGCAGGAATCTGTCGCTGACAGACAAAGATGAGGAGCTGCACAATGCAGACATCTGCCATACAGCATACAAGTTTGAGTTTGCTGTCCCAAAGACAGTTGGTGTATGTAGGTGTGCACGTATTAAGTCTGCACTGGCTTATTCAGCCTTGATTATTACACACCAACAACACTGAAGAATATTTTAACTGCCTAGCAGATGAAAGCGAGAAGCTGAATAATATTGTTATCTGTACAAGCTCACAGAGAAATAGGTTAAGGAGACTGCTCAGGTCTCTCTAGCCTCTCATACACATTTTAAAAATATTTGAAGGTCTTGAACACATACTGTATTTGCTTATCTAAGCACTGATTTCAGTTTAAGAAACACTGAATAAGCAGCTTGAACTATCTTTTATGTTGAAATGTGTTTATACCATGAACCTTGCCTCTCCTCAGGTTTGGGTAAGAACTGATGACATTTATGCTTTGCTTTGTTTTCTTTTCCTCCACACAGCCCAAAGCTTTCAGGGTTACTAAGTACTTCATCTGCACTCCAGGCTTGTTCGCTTTGCTGCATTTGCCAAAACATGCTCAGTGTTTTAATGACTCCCAGCTAATTAGAGTTTTTAAAGGGAAAACATTGCACATCAATTGCTCAGAATCTCTATATTATTAATCCTGCTAGAGGCTACTGATCTTTTCTCTAAGGCAGCTTGTGAATATTTTCTATACTAACAGCAACTGGTTCATAGAAGAGAAATAATGAGGGTCAAAACCACTCCTGGCTGAAGTCAATATTACTAAAGCAGAGAGGAGATTAGACCCGGACATTACAGCAATGTAAAAAAAAAAAAAAGGAAAATTATTTCCTGACACTCAGTCAAATAACCTCTATCAGGGTCCTCAGCATAACTCTCCAGTCATGTACTATAGGGACTTGTCACTAATCCTGAAAGGAATGGAAAAGTTTTTTTGTTCTCGACTGAAACTTTTTTCCCCATAATAAATTCCAACCATTTACGTCAACTGAAATATTTCACATGGCTGGGACAATTTCATCAACTCATTTGGGGAAAAAAAACCCAACAACAAACAAAACCCACACATGATAAATATCATCATAATGAATGACATTTTAAAGCATGTGAATTACACATGGTTTGACATTTTTGAAAGAAAACACCTCAATTTTTCTATTTGAAAGATGTTTCACTAAACTGTACATCAATTTTATTTAAATAACATCTTTTAAAGCTTGAAAATGAAATGTTTTGTTTCATGCTGTTGAAATGTTTTTTCCCTTTCGGATGCACTGCAGTACAAAGGAATTGGGAATGCTCCAAACCAGTCCCTGACATATAGTTGTTCGAGCTGAGTAATTTCCAAACAATCAATGGGTGCTCATTCATTATGGCTGCAGGTGAATCTAGGAAAACCATAAGTCAAACGCCAATTCCCTTGGCTTTTCCACATCACTTTTACATGGTTGAACAGCAATGCTGATCCTTTTTTTTTTTTTTTCTTTCAGACCTTGAACCACTCAGTACCATACCTGCTGTTCTGATGACATTATCGATAACCTCCCTGGGGACCGGCTCATCACTGAGAAACCTGACAGACCGCCTCTTATTAAGAAAGTCATAAAACATCTGTGACCTTTTAATCATTTCAGCCTCTGGGTAGCGCTCCACGAAGAAGGGGACATGGGCAACATTTTCCTCAAGTCCTTGCCACTCTTCATCAACCTCTGCAAGAAAATAAAAGCGGTTAGGGATTTTTTTTCTGGAGAACGTTGTTTATATCTTTGGCATTCACCACCGTAATGCACTTTGGCCTGCATTGGCATACGTTGCACTTCTATACCACTGGAAAGGCAAAGTCTGAGGTTCCAGTTGACACAACTCATTGATCCCCAGCTCCAGCTACTGAATAAACACCTTGTTTAAATACCGAGAGGCAGGAGGGTCCTGGCTGGCTGTAGCAAGTGTGATCCACAAAGAAGTTATGGCCTTCCCCACTTCAGTCTGCAAGCCTGCCTGTAAAATGTGGATTACAAGCTGAAACAGCAGTGAAAAGGTGGCCAACCTTTCAGGCCACTTTTCTCAGTAAGTAAATGTGGACATGTGTTCCTTCCTGAGCAGTCTAATAAGAAAAAAAAAAAAATCAATTAAATTACTGAAGTTAAGGAGAGGGCTTAACTACCGAGATGTGTAAGATCTCCTCTGAAGAGGAGATTCGTAGAATCACAGAATCATATTCTATGATTCTATGTGTAAGATCTCCTCTGGAGAGCTGAATGTCAGCTTCTTCCATATTCATGTTTCATAGCAGAAGCATTACAAGTCTAGGCTCTGTGCAAATGTGACTTTGTGGTTAAGTTCTTTGGTTTCGTGATACTTTCAGCATAAGAGGAAATGGATGACAGGCATCTACACTTAGGATAACAACATATCAAATGTAGGATATTGCATTTCTTATCTTTAATTTAAGAACTCAAAATGGTTCCTCATTTCACTGAAATCTGTCTCTCTGTGGTTTTTTTAATACCACAATATGCATCTTCTGTTGTCTCTGAGATGTCCTCTTTCTCCCCTGCATTCCTACAATCAGCAGGGATAGCATTTTTCGCAACTATGATGTGAAAGTTAAAGCCATTTAAATTATGCATTTTGACTAGTCAATAGTATTGAGCAATCTGCTACAGAGGGCTGATCAGGAAAAAATACTCCAGTTCTTTTTCAGTCACCATTGGGCTATTATTCCAGAATCATAGCAATCTCCAGTGCAAATTCAAACAGCAATTTTTTCTGTGTTTTAGTAGTATGCAGTTGCCTTAGAGACCAGGCTGATTTTTTGTTCATTTTATAAACAGCAGTGAAATATTCACAAGTGTGGCTCAGCGTGTGCAAGAGGCTACAGTACCTCCAGTTTCATATGTTGAATCTAAACAGAATGAATCTGGTCGCCAAACAACATACATTTCATCTTGCATACAAAGAAGTCATGCAGAAAGTTTGTTTTGTTTAACACTTCATGCCTGTGTTAAGCACTCTCAGTCACAGTCTGCAAGGACCTGGCTCCATGGTAATGGGAAGCAGTGACCCATTGTAAAAATTATTTTTGTGGGCATCTTGCACACTCAAACTGAAAAAAGGGAGAGGATGCTTTTCCTAGTGTTCCCTTTGTTGTTTACGCTTAGTAGATTATTTACTCTTCAATAGCAACCAGCTGACTAGGACTTGCCCTTTGCTAGGATTCTGGTGATCTTCTCTTTCAGAAACTTTCACACCCCCTTTTTTGCTGTTCCTCCTCCACTCTCAGTGAAGGGAATACCATGGGGTTAAAAGGCTATGTTTACACTAGCAAGTAGTGTGGTGCAATAGGATGTTGAGAGGAAGAGCCTCCGCTGGGGACCCAGTGTTCAACATCCTACATGTTTTAGGGTGGTAGGGTAGCTGGGGAGGGGAGGCAGGGAGACGGTTAGAGCTCTGCGTTCTTCCCACCTCTTCCACGCTATGCATGGTACCATAGGATGCCATTTTCAAGGACCACTATGTTAAGCTGGTAAAAGCCAATATGCAACCGCTCCTTGAAGATTCACAGGGAATGCAGTTGTGGAATAGTTTGCAGGATGCATAGCTCTGCCTCTTGCATCTCTGCCTGGTGGTTTGGAAGAAGGTGTAACCCTCAGCCCAAGGGGTAGGGCCCATGTAATCAGAGGCACAGTGACCTCAGTTCAGTTTTACTGAGACAATTGCTGTGAAGATGTGAGAAAAGACATGCGCTAAAGCCATGATGGTCTAACCTTGGCTCCTAAGCAAATCCAAGCCCTGCTTGGTCTTCTCTTTTTCTAGTATTCTTACAAAGCTATCAACCATCATTTTGAGTTAGAGATACCGAGTCTATAAAATACTGAAAATCTTTACAAAGGAGGTTTGTCAAACGGGAGCAAAGGCTGGAGGAAATTTGTGTAATGTCTGTACCTGGTTTTGAAACACAAGGAGAGGAAAGTCAGGTAGGTGATAAACCGTCAATACATACTTGAACGTTGAAGGACAGAAGGATGAAGAGCAAGATTAAATTACTTATATGGATGAGGACAGTAGTCAGAGAGCTGACTCGGATGATGTACTTAATCCAAAGAGTTGGATCCAATGTTGCTTGTGGCCAATTGAGTGCAGAGGCCTAGACAACAAACTGGAAGAGCTATCAGTGCCTGTACAGAACATGAAACAAAATGTGACAGGGAGGGAAGAATGAAGATGCGATAACAACAGCAGTACCTGCTTTGACTTGTCCAGGAAGCATATCAATAAAAAATAGGTAATAATTGATGTTGTAGTAGATTGTAAAGAAATAAAAAAGTAGCATGGCTAAAAAGGGGTTGTTTTTTGAGATGCACTGCCTTCTGGGAAAGTGTGAAGCCTACAAGGGCCCCCAAGGTCACATCTAGATCAGGACACATCTTTAAAAGAGAGTCATATTGCCTCAACCACATCATTGTTATGAAGTACATGGCAGAAGCATAGTTTTCCAGGTATAGAACAAAGAGGAAATATTATGATAATACTAGAAACCAGGCTTCCCAGCCGAAGCATCCAATACCTTAATAAAATGACCTGTTCTTCTCTCATGCAGTGACTCTCTCAGATTTGGTTTCAGTGAGAGGGGAGGACATTATAAAAAAAAAAGTACCCTTAAACTGAGATTATCAGTTCATTCAATTTAATTGACTAAATGAAAGGGTAAGGAAAAGTAGGTCTATAACTGTGGCTCTCAATTTTTAAGGGAACAAACTCAGGGAAAATAAGGCATTAAGAATAATTAAGTTGGAGAACTCAGATTGAAGAATTCAGGGATCAGGAAGCAGAGAGATTTGGCATTTCTTTCAATCAGAGATATAAAAATAATCATCTTAGGTGTAATTGGTTGAATAAACATCTCAATTAAATGATCTTTAGGCAACTAAGAATGGACGAAAAGGATTAGTTAGCACAGAAACTTAGGCCTTGTAAATCAGAAAGTATAAAACTTGCAGCATTACCTAAAGCCAAGCTGTGTTAAATTTTGCGAGGGTTGCTTGCTTGTTTGGTTGGGGTTTTCTTCCATGTAAGTAGAAGAGAAGAAAAGAAGTGAAGCTGCTGTACGGTCTGGATGGTTCAACTTAATAACAACATAGTGAAACAAGAAATGTACTTTCAAAGATGTTGAACATGGGACAAAGATGAGGTGACTAGTGAGAATGAAAGTATGAGCATCAGCACATCTGACCTTAAGTTTTGTAAGCAAAACTTAAAAACCTTAATGCACTCAAAATGGAAATACTGGCTGAGGTAGAACCACCACCCAGAAGTGAAAGAACTGACACACAAAACCAAAACTCTCCTGGCAATTTTTTTTTAATAATAAATTCATCTATTATTTATTCTCTTCCACCATATGTCTACCATTCATTCTTAGCAGTTAACATTATCCATATGCTAAGCTAAAATCATTATCAGCACCATCTGTTTAGTGCATGCTCTCTATCTCTTTAATTGCTGTGTTTGGACATACTCCTGTTTGTACAGTCACATTATACAATACTACAAATGTCTTGTTTATATATCTGTGTATTCCATCATTTGATGGACAACAGATATCCTGCTAGTCAGTCTATTATCTTGTTAGCCACATTCTCAAGATTGCCATCAATTCTGTTGTACATTTGCAATAGTCATCAGGCTTCCTCCTTTTTAAGCAAACCTGAAATGGTTTTGGTTCAGATATTCCAAGAAATCTCATTTTAAAAATACTATTTCTCTTAACTCTATCAGAAATTCCTCTCTGGATACATTTTAGGATGATGTTTATGTTCTTCCCAGCAGTTCATATAGGAGGTTATAATCAGCCTACAAATCATGTAATAAATTTTGCCTCAGTTTGTAGCAAAAATTCTTACCATGAGTTCCTAATAACATAAACTCACACTGAGAACGATGACTTGTCATTTTATTTCTGTTAGCCACTTATTTTACCTACACTGACACTTCCCTGTGTTTTTGGCTCCCAGTTGTATGTCATTAAGAAATTTCACTTGTACACTCCTTGGTTTTACACAAAGAACACTAGATAATATTAACAATTGGTCCTGAGACTGATCCTTGAGAAACCTCACTCGTAACCTCAGTCTAGACCAATGCATTTGCTTTCCAAATCAGGTCTTTCAGTTTCTTCTCTAAGGAATTGCTTCCTAAGCATAGAATTCCTCTCCAATTCTCTTTTCCAGTATAAAGCCACAATGAATAGGAAAACAATTAAATGTATATAAAGAAAGGTTTCAGATCTTTGGACTTAATATGCTGGGCAACTGTCCCTGTGGTTTTTTGTTTGATTAATGGCAGACTGCTACATAATCTGCCACTACAGGAATCCCAGTAGTGAATCCAATCCTGAGCTGAGTGTGTGGCTAATAGGGAACTAAAAGAGATGGAGTGCCTTACTAGTGGGTTATAAATAGTGGTTAGCAGGCTGATCCTGGAAACCTCAAGAGTTGGTCAGGGATCTTAAGCAAAAGAAGTATCAAGTGGGAGAGGCAGACCCCAGAAGAAAGAAGCCAGCATCAAAATATTGTAAAAAAAATTACCTCAAACTGGAATATAGCTGCAGAAGGTTTCTTAAGATCTTCAGGGGAATGGCGTGGCTGTTTTATAAAGATTTGCTGGTTTACCTAGTAAAAGGAAAGCTGAGAGGTAATCTGACTGCTGTCTGGAAACCACAGGAGGGTATACTTCAGGGCTGGAAAAGTATCCTTTAAACTAGTAAGAGAATGGAACAGGAAAAATGGGTATAGAGTAGTATTAAATAAGCTTCAGCAGGCAGGCAGAGGAGGATTTTTATCCCACAGCACGAAGTTCTGGAATAGCCTTCCAGCAAGGTTAAAGAAACAGGGTCAAAAAAGACCAGTTTTCATGTTCATTCAGCTGATGACAAAGGCTGGAGGTGTCTGCAGCAGCAGGGAGATAAACACAATGATGCACCAAGCCCTGTGTGCATGGTGCATGACACAAAGCATGAACTGTCATTGAATTGGAAAATTAAACTGCCTCACTCATGTCAGTAGTGTTATTAAAAGATATGGGAAGTCTTTGAACTTGGGGAGAGGAGAAATACTTCTAAGTGGAAGAGGTCTATTATAAGAAGTATCACAAGCAGTGAGCGGTGCATTTTCAGAAGAGATGGAACATTTAGGCCTTTGTACATTGCTTTGTAGGTGATGTAAGTAGAGTACATCACCGAAGTCCCAACAATTAAATATGTAGTAATAAAATGCCTTTGCTATTAATCCATGCACCTAATCCCCAGAGTAACAAGGATACAAATAAAATTCAACCTCATCCTCCACCCCGCTGTAAACTGGGTCTGTATTCACCTTATCCATCAATTAATTGTATTGATCTGAATATATGACCAAGAAAGTGACCGATATATACTAAGCTCCCTGGGCTAAAGACTGAACAGTCCAGATCTGATTGCGTAAACCCGAAGCAGTGGGAGACGAGGTACCACCACTTCGGGATCTGATACCCACCACTAGAAGAGACCCCTGTGACTCATCGTTCAAGACAAGGCTGAAGAAACATCTTTTTCATCTGTATCCAATTGGTAATGACACATGGCCTAATGCAAGGCACGGCCAGATATACACACATACAGACCGTTCTTCTTGTGCTGTGGATTGGCAATCTCCCATTCCGGATCTCATAAATGAAAGAAAAAGTTACAGGACAGATGGGTATGCAAACAAATCTGAAGTATTGCCAGCTAAGGCATTAAACAAATGATCTGAGTGAATGCTTTCCACTTAACCACAAAACTGGGTTTCTGGCTGCTCTGAGAAACGTCCTTCTCTTCAGCTGCCGAAAGCATAACACAGACAAGCTCAGGAGCACTTGGCCCTCCCCCCTCTGCCCTTCACTGCCACTAAGTGACTCTACTGAGTCTGTCCAAGCAGCTCAGCTAATTACACCTCATGCTCTGCTGCTCAAAGGTATGCCTCTCTCGGGGGAAACATCCCTGGCAGTGCCACCTGAGGGAAGGTTCGCAGGGCTGATGACGCCCGAGCAAGTTCGGTGCTTTTCTTACAGACCGCATCACTCTCTTGGCTAAGCGCCCTCACTTTGGTCATGGACAGGTATCGAAAGACTTGGTCTTCAGTTGCCTCTTCCTGTTAGGGGGCTGTTCAAAATTCAGCTTGTTCACCTGCGGCAGCCCTAGATTCTAGCCTTAAAAATGCTGCATTCTCACATAACTAAAGAAAAAGTTCCTCTGAAAAGAATTTGAAACACAAGCCAGCTTGAGACATTTAAGTAGAAATGAGCTGTTCTGATAAAGTAAGATACATTAGTAAAGTAGTAGAATTTGCACAGCAGGTAAAATATTCTCTACTATTAAGAAAATCTCTGTTTACATCTAAGTTTCCATTTCAGCATCTAGTGCAGTCAGTGAAAATTTTAACACTGACAACAAGGTGAATATGTTTTGGTTCTCAATTATAGCATTAGCAGAGTAGCAGATCCTTACTAAGGTGGCCATATTCTCGTCTCCCTCAGGCTAGGCTTTCCCTTGCTGAAGAAAAACTTCCTCACGCATGATGCAATTATTTTAATTTTTCTGGAGATAAAAGACATGCCTGTTTTGTGAAGATGTTGGTTTTGAACCACACAGCATTAAGGGAAAGATTTATTTGTTGTTAAAAGCAACACAGCAAAAAAGCCTAATTCAATGTTGGATTACATGGTACATTGAGAGGGGTTTTCTTTAAAAATAAATAGATCTCCTTTTAGCAACAGCACAAATGAGTCTATCTGCCAATTTCTTGTAAGCAATTTAAAACTAGTACAGTTTTGAATTTAGCACCTGAATAAAAGGGAAAACAACTAAGACATAAAAGAATAACATTTTATATATGGAGCTGTGGCAGTGAGGCTCCTTGTTAGAGCTAATAGGTTTGTTTATTTAGAGGATCTAAATTTTTAAACTGATAGAAACAGCTGTAGTCAAAGATGTCACTGATAATTCATAGATTATCAGTTGAACTACCCATGAGAATTTTAATTTGCAACAATTTAACTGAACTACTAAGCCATTAGTGACAAAGGAAATAAGGGATAATTTTATACAGAATTTTTCATGGTACAAAGGAGGGTGCAACATATGAACTAACTTTTAAAGAAATTTTGTATATTTGGGAAATAGTCAATATGGTTTAAAAGGTTACATTTATCAACTATTTCTGGAAACTAATACACAACACTAACTCAAACTACACTGAACACTGAGAAATAAAGAGAAATAATCGTTCTTCGAAAAAGGTATACATGCAGAAAAACAATATAAAGTTTCAAGACTCCTAGAAGTGGACTCAGACAATGTGTCATTATGGGACAAAACACACACAAAAAGCCTTTGAAACCAGCTTGGGTAAAAAAGGCTGTATTAACTGCAAGCTTAAAAGCTTCATAGGAACAGAGCTCTGTTGATTTTTATTTCACAAGGAAATGAAGGGAGCTTATGGAGGATAGTCAGAAAGCAAAGAGAAGGAAAGGTGCATTTTGTGCTCAGACCTCTGTCCAAGCTGTGCTTCAGAAATCACTACTGGGAAAAAAAAAGGGGGGGGCATTCTGTACAGGTTCAAATACGCAGTTGAGTGAACAGAGATTAGCACCATCACCACATTTTGTTCTTAAGTATTTGATCAACATATCTCCCAAATGATGCCAGTGCTAATCCAGCTAAAGCTTTCGCAGACATTCACAGAAGTCACAGAGGACTTTTGTAATAACTGTAATAAACCTATTTCCAACTTTTCTGGGGGTGTTGAGATCAAATATGTAGCACTGGATGGTAAAGTGGGATGAGATGTCTACAAAATCAGCTTGCAGATAGAAACTCTGCTCGGGTCTTCCCTTTGCTCACACTAATGAGGCCTGGGAAGAGGCTGGGGGGACTTCAGCAGCATCTCCTTTCTTTTCCTACATTCCCCACAGAGTCCCTCACAGGTCTGAGATCTGCTCGGCAGAGGAGCAGACAGTGGTCTTTGAAAATGCATTTTCTTTTTGTGCTCTGACCTGTGGGATCTGGAGGAAATAGAGATTTACTCCAAGAGTGACGTGACATCAGGACAGCCTCCTTCCACAGAGCGGACAAGCTCAGGGCACAGCAGCAGTAGCACTATGCCTTTCCATCACTGTCGAGAAGCCGAGAAGGTTGCATCTTCTTTATTCTTATCAGCAGATCAAATTCAAACAACAAAACTGCTCAGACAGATAAGATTTTTCTTACCTTCTTCCTCTAAGTGGTGGTCAGTGCCATCTTTTAAATCTTCATCCACCCATGGGTGAGATAGAGGCTTGCTTTTAGTCTCACATTTTTCCTTCTCTCCATTAGTCTTCTTCAGTATTACTCCAATCAAAACACATATAATGGCTATAAAGACTGGGGTTAGGGAAGAAAAGAGTGCCATGACTATGGAAACGTGGAGCCTTCCTTCCAAGTTCAATAGTTTCTCCCGAAAGAAGAGGATGAAATGGGAAGAGCAGAATGGTAGTAAGCAGAAAGGGGTGGACCCAAGGTTCAGTCCTCGACCCTATCCTGCTTCTACTTTTCAGCCACCACCCCCACAATCTCATCTATGATGTGCTTCTGCTGTTAAGCAGACCCAGATTTATATATTTTCTGGAACTGTTTATAAGCAGCCAGCAGAGGCACTGACCATATACAAACGCATAAATGCCATCACGTGCAAAATAAAAAAAAAAATCTTCAAAAACTCCAGGCTAAGGCAAAACACTTCTCCCCCTTATTTTTATCATTATGGTGATCACAGTAATCTTGCTTGTAACAATGATTATGAGAGAGCGCCAAGTAGGAATGTGACTTTCAAAAATTGATGGCATCTCTTCATTAACTAATAAAATTAGTCATATTGCACGTATCCCAGGAAATCAGAATATCACTGATTGAATACCAGCTTGCAATGCCACCCTTGGCTACGTAAACAGGTCAATAAAACAGATAAGTGGCAGCATTACCTCCACATGAAGCATGAATGAGATGATTCACAGAACTCTGTATTCATCATGGATGTTCTGACGGAAGAAAAAAGAATTCAGGGAATCAAAATAAGAAATATTTGTGGGCTGAAAATATATGCTGCAGTGAATTTTAAAACTGTGATTCAGCTACCTTATCAAAGGAAAGATTAAAAAGCGATAGGATCCTGGTCTAATCCAAGAATGGTCAATGTCTAACTGCTTAACCCATTTTTTTACCTCAGCCAGCTGCTTGGGAACTGAATCAACACAGCAGCACTGAATCGATGTCTTTATCTGGGACTGTTGGGACATACTGGATAATGAAATGCCAGATGGCAGTGGGTGCTGAGGGGTGTGCTGGAGAGCAGGGTACAGGGGTACTGACTGCATGCAGTCACCAGCACCCATCAGCCCTTTTTAGTGCCGGCTAGCACAAGCCCTGCCAAGCCTTATCTCATGCTGCACAGGGCCAGCTCTGAAGTCTCTGCATCCACGGCAAGTTAATCTGCGTTCTGGATAAGCCCTCCCCAGGCTAAGTAGGAGTAGTTCGTGGCTGTAACCATGCCAGGAGATGGTGTGCCCCAGGGCCCTGGCACATCATGCACTGCAACTGGCACCTGCTGGGGAGCACTGCAGGTCCTGCCTAGGGCATGCCCTGTTTTCTTGATGTGGAAACCGGGGCACACAGGGGAGAGAGAAGTTGCAATATGCACAGGTTTCACCCTGACAGGTTCTCAGTCCATACCCTAGCCACTCACGTCTCTCGCCCCACTGGTTTTGCAGCACTGAGCGCACCCATACTGGTTCTGTTTGACACTGCCACTCCAAAGGCTCCCTGCTGTATGCTCCCTACCTTCCCAAGCTTCCATGAATGTTGCTGGCTGCCTTGGAGAAGGGTCAGCGTGTCAGGAAACACAGATTAATGACCAGCTTACTGCACAGGAAGAGGAATGTGTGGCCATACTGGTTGGCCACACACGATGATAGTCTGGCTGACAGTCTGGTCATGTATCCTCTTTTAATACAAGCTCCTTGTATTAAAAGGGGCAAGGACAAGCAAATGGCTCAGCTGTGCATATATTGTCTAGATGTGCTTAGAGGCAAAAAGAAACTGCCTCACAACTTGTACTCAGGCTGGGCTTTCCCAGCTGCAGAGCTCACATACAGAATAAACACTGCTATTGCAGTGCATTCTACGCAACACACAATCCCCGGGTCCAAGTAGGTCCTGGTCCTTCCAGGCAATATGTGGGTACTGTGTAGGAAGGGTACCCCCAGAACCAGCCAGACACCTGTGTAAATCCGTAAGAGATGAAATAAAGAGGACATGCAAAAGTTGTGCTTAGGTTTCTATTCTAATCTAGTAAAATTGGCAAGACAGGCACCTACCTCTGGCTAAAAGGGTGACCAGATTGAAAACCCAAGCCATTAATCTGCTCTTCCCTACTTTCGAGTCAAGTTGTGACCTGGGACACCTGCTTGCCTAATTGATCTTGGGTTGCATGTAAAAAACCAAACAAACAAAGAAAACCCATGCAGTGTACAGGAATAGAAAGGGGACCACAATTGTTGTGTGGGGAAAGAGCTAAATTTATCCTCTCTCTCCTTGATTTAGAGCAGATATTTAAACTCATTTGTCCTGCCTGCTGGCCATCCAGTCATGGGGAGAGATACTTCACCTAATCCCAATTAGAAACATTAAATTTGTTCATGTGAGTAGAATAGGGACCTGCAGTTCCATCAGACACATTTTCAACAGCCTACTCTATGGCAAGGAAAGAAAAAGGAATGTGGTCTGAATGGCATTGACTGTTTCTCCCACAGGGAATATAGTCTTGTTAACCTTGAATATTCACATACACATAAATTAGGATCTGGATGCTTTGAGGCTGAGAATCCATCCTGCAGAGAGACAGGTCCGTGCTGAAAGAGCGAGAGAAGCAATATAGAAGGTTAAATGCTATTGTTTAAAATAACTACCTCTATTTGCAATTCTGGGAACTTTATAATCTCTCACTCTTTTGGAATAACTTTGACTTTCTTAGAGGTGATGAGATATTAATTTTTCTCTTGTAGAGCAGAGAAAGAAAGCAAGCTAAATAAAAGTCCCTTTGGTATTAAGCTAAGCAAAATCTATATATGGTATTATATAGTCAAGATTAACTTGAACTTCAGCCCCACAGAAATCCCACAATACTTTGTTTTATTAAAACCTGATTTAGTTTCAATAACTCCATACCATAGACATTCAAAATATAAACACAGTGATGCTCTGTGGAACCATGGGAAGGAGCGGGTAGAAGCAGTTAATTTTTGTATGGTAGATTTTCATCAGTTTTTCTAATTGCACTGTTGGATTTTCTTCAATCCAAGCTTTATATAAATGTAATTATTATTATTATCATGACAAGTTCAAGCAAATTTATTACCATTATTTCTTCTGTTCTACCCCAAACCCTAGCAGCTAGATTTATTTTTTTTTTTAGTTTCAAAAAAGTCAGGAGAAAGATTACAAATAAACCTACTCCTAGGAATTAATGAAGCTTTTCTGACAGACTTGGAAAGAAGCTAGAAAATTTTGATACAAACATAGCTATTAAGAACACGAGTACTCAAGTATTAATGCATGAAATCCATGTAAACACTCTTAAAAGATACACACCATCATACTGAGAACTTCTGGACAAAAAGTTCTTTCGTTAATGTTTCCCGTTAAATTCTGTGTGTATTTGTTGTTGTTGTTCTGAAGAAAAAAAATGTATTCAAGTATCAAATATGGCCCTTTATTTTTCTCAAAGCGAATATGTGATGCGCAAGTGTCATTTATAGGCTACAAGGACACGTCTACATGTTCAGCACCCGGCTGTGAGCTCTAAGTTAAGCAGCTCCATCTCTGCCTCGGATATTCCCCACTGGTTCTTCCCATCATCCCCATGACCTCAGCGTACCTCTCTCATCCTGTTTGGAGGAGTCTTACAGCATTACTATGAGATTATCTCATGGCTAGGCTGGGACAAGTCTCTTGATGAATTCTTACATGCATATGGGGTCTAACACGAGTTACACAAAAGATGTAAATGATAGAAGAGCTCCAAACGCACAAATTATCAACATATCTGCATAGGGTGAATGTGGGCTACATAAAGACGCAGAGGTAGAAGGTTTTTTAAGAGACTGTGAAAGGCAAGGCAGAACCAAAATCATCAGCCCCCACAGTCTTTTCTACGTATGTTTTTCTATCAGTACTTTATTGGAGAACTCTGAGACTTCTTATGGGATACTAGAGGAAACCAATAATGTCTAGACATTCAAAAAGGGATTCAATACATCTATTCAGGTTGGATTAACTATCAAACGCACAGTATGGTAGTTAAAAAGACCTCATTTAGGAAGTCTCTAAGCTTCTGACTGCTGAGATTTGCAAAGATATATGGAAGGAGGGACGCCTTCATGCAGTCCTTAGCCACCTTGTTTTTCCTAATCATCTGCCTTTGACCATGGGCAGACACATCTATGTGCTAGATGGCCTCAAATGGATTGGATTTGGTATGAGAATTCTTACGTTAGTCAAAAGCAGATCTGTGCAAAGGAGAGCAGTAGTAGAAAAAGAAGAATGTTAAGAGGGAATGTATAAAAGAGCAGAGTAGGATGAAGGAGATAATTGAAATAAATATAGCACAAGTCAGAGAGAAAACACATTTTTGGGTGCTGACTATGGTTACCATTGCACATCTCTCTTGCTGAACATTATCAGCTAAACGCATGCAAGGAACATGTGCATTGTTTCTGCTATTAGTTAGTGCATAAGCCATGCTTGGGACCCTCAAGTGATATACCAATATGTGGTGGTGAAAGTGTCCACACAGACAATTTGCTGTGTTTATAGTTAGAAGCAGGAAAAAGTGGCACTGGATGTTGTCTAGAGATGCAATAAAATATTACATTGCCATCAGGGACAGAAGCGAGTTTCAGACTGGACTTGGCATTTACTGAAAGACAACAAAAAAAGGTTATTCCAGTGCTATCCGTGATCAGCCCCTAAGTCAGTATATACCTGCTATGGGCAGGGCAGAAGCACACATGAACTACTTAATCCAATTTCCCAATCAACACAGAGACAAATGTCTGAGATCAGCTGAAACTTATGCATCATCAGGTATTGACATTACTAAAAATATCATTAGCTTGGTAAGCGTCTTCATCTGTGATACATCTAGCACATACCCTCCTGCCTCTGTCAGTGACCAGCACGCAGTGCTTCTGAGCAAGGTGACCCTCACTTTTCTGCTGTGTCTCGCCTCTTCTGCACTCCACACATACAACTGCCTCCTTCCCTTCCCCTGAGTCAGCTGTATGATCTCTTTATGACCCCTGGAGATATCAGATACCATGCCCTGTAGCATTAGATTTGATTACCTTTTTCATTAACTTAGCTCAGATTGCCACAAATGTTATTACTGCTTATGAACTAGCCTTTTGAAATCTAACAGTACAGTGGGTAATACAATTACATCCCATAGCAATGAAAGCACGAGACAACAATGCACAATGCAATAGAGTAATTCTTTCCATTTGTCCTCAGTATACCACCCTTCAGTTGCAAGCTCCCAGTATTTATATATTATAGGGCAGAAGAAATAACCTAGCAATAGACAACATGATTCATTAATAGCTTTCTAAATAAAAGCATCCATTTATTAGGACCTGTGGTACCAGGTAAACCATTACTCATGCCCAACAGGAAAATAGTGGTCCTAAAGATATTTCTGATTTCAGTAAGTAACTTAAATTTTAACCCAGAGACTAATTTACCCCCAGATTCACACCAGGAGCAGCAATTTGCTACTGCTGTACCAATGTTGCCACCATGAACATGTAGGAGTGAGTTTACCCATGGCAGGAGTCTGGTAGACATTAACGGTGCTACTCATTGAAGTAAAGCTGCATGGGTGAGCTTGCAGGAACTCACAAAAACTTTCAGCTCTCTGAACAGATCCTGAAAACATCACTGACCTTACATGAAAAACCACCAAGGGTCTGCAGATAACACAGACCTTGAAAGTTATTTGCCCCAACTATGGGGATACGTAAACACATAAAGAAAAAATACTATTTTTCCATAATCACTTTTAGGCATAGACTCATAATAGGCTATGTTAAAATCTGTTCTATTCTGTGAATACCACTAGGTTACCTTTGATACCAGTCCACGGGGAAAAGCAAGAAAAAATAAAGGCCATTTCTGAATAGCCACATGGTAGGTGGGAGAGCACAGCCTAATAGAGGCTGTTATAACCTCTTCAGAGTGTTTAGGGAAGAGGAAGGAGGGGTAGCAATGGCCCTCTCCCAATAACCAGCAAGTTGAGAGCAACCTCTTCCAGATAAAATATCACAGCAAATTAATTCTCTGTGTACCAGGCCAAAGAGGGAAGGCAAAGGCAAAATGCAGAGGCAGAAATTCAAAAGGCAGGTTATGTCCATACTGCCTGAGCTGTGGGGCCAAAGCATGTGTATAGGTAGACCTGAACCAGCTCCATTGTCAGAGCCACATAGTTATCATGATGCCCCAGGAATGAGACACCAGCTTACTGACGACCGTAGGCAAGTACTCAAGCAGCTCCCCATGCCAGCACCCCTGCAGCTGCAGTTCTCCAGCCTTCATCCCCAGGTTCACAGAGCCTATATGTGCTCTGCCTGGGCTTCTGATTGCAGCACAGGCATCAGCCCAGATCCTTCTTCCTCATCAGTTCATGACACAGGAGAATGAATGTTTGCAGTGAATTTATAGCAGTGCCCCATATGATCAGACTTTTCAAATTGTGATGTGAAGTCAAGTAACTGTTAGCAGTAGAGAAATGATAACTCGATATCCTTTGTAGCTGACGTAAGAAACATTGCTATTGTCTTTTTGATGTAAAAGATATACGGGGGGGGAAAGAATAAAAAAATAAAATGAAAGGTAAAAAAGAAAAAAATTAAACCCCCTATTTTTCAGAGGTGTTTTTTTATTTCCAATTGCTAATACACTTTTTTTGTGTGCTTACAGAGAGGGAAGTTGTCTTTAGTTCCATACTGTTATGACAGGAGAGCTGAATGGCAGCATGCAGCATTTAAAATCAGCATTTCAAAGCCTCAGCTATTCCTGGAATAGCTATTCCTATTACTTCACTTCTTATTTGCACCAAATCAAAACACGGCTAGCTTATTTGAAGAGTTTCTTAGCTGATTACATCTGAGCCTTTAAAAAATTCATCTGGGAAAACAATTTCTAGCTATGAATGTGAAGGAAGCCTTGAATTCCTATGTAATCATAAACAGCAATGTTCAAAAGGTTTGGGGTTTTTTGTGGGTTTGGGGTTTTTTTTTGTCATCTTCTTTACATGCTTTGAATGAGTTTCATCTTCCAGCCTCCTGAGGAAATCCATCACAAGGCTGAAGCCTTGTCCTTACCACAGAGGGCATCCACAGCCTCCTCTCTTCCAAGGGATGGGTCTGTCCGTCTCCTCCAATCCCTCTCCAACTTCTCTCCTTCACAGGGGCTAACTTGCTGTCTACAGTGTTGTTTGGACAGTGGATTGGCCACACAGGCTCCTTGCCCACCCCAATAGTGAGCATCTCCCCTTCTTTTCTCTCCCTAAGGGGCCTTTGCAGCCTCCTGGAAATCCCTCCAAGCAAAACCCTTCCTCCCTTCTGATCAGTAACATCAGTGGCCAAGCATTAACTGTCACCGTAACTCTGGTTCGGCTGCATCAAGGATGATGGTGTTCCAGGATTTCCCTCTCCCTTGCTCCATTTGTTGCTTGCAAAGGGAAGCTGGGAAGTGAAGATGGCCATGCCAATGCACGTATGCTGATCTGGCTCTCAGGTAAACCACAGAGGCACCAGACACTGTGGGAGACATTTTTAGAGTGTCTGATAATGTGAAATGTCTTGGTATCTAGGGAGGGTACGATAGCTGGGTGGTCGAGTCGGCACGTTCTACAGGGGCCCTGAGGCTGGAAAGCCACATGCCAAAGGACCCAGGATTACAGATCTCCTTCCCATCTCGAGTCACCCTTTTGAAGAGCAATCCCAAGCACACAGAGAACTTAAAGGACCACCACAAAGAATCTGACAAAGATATTTTCACCCTTTTCCCTAAGGCCAGAAAGGAAAACCTTTTTTCCCCCCCAGATCACTGATCTAAGACTTTAGGAGATGCAGATCTCTTACCCAACTCTACTGTTGCTTTTACCCTATGTGTAAATATTTATTTCATAACCTGTCACATCAGCTAATCAGCAAATTGCTCCTCTCAGGTTGCAGTCACCACGTGATAGGTTGCCAAGGGGTGATTAACATTTACCACCTTCCCTCCTGAAGGAAGAAGCTGCAGCTTTCCCTGGCTGGTCCAAAAAAAGGCAGCATTTCTCACAATGACACTTAGTTCAAAATCCTAGCACTGTTCAAACAATTCATTTCACCCAGCTAGTTCAAAATCCTAGCACTGTTCAAACAATTCATTTCACTCAGCTAACACTTCATTACAGACAGCCACTCTCTGAAATGAAACTGGGTATTAGTGGACTCTCTGAAAAATACAACTATGTGGCACAATTAAACTGTTTGAGGTTTGCTATTCCACCAGCCAGTGGACTTCACATGTGGTTTCTCCAGTGGGCTTAGATCTGATTTAAGCATACAGAGCTTGGAAATGGGCTCAGCTGAAATTTTATCTTGGGATCTAAATTCTTTGAAAAGCTCAGACTGATTACCTAGGCAAAATCCACTCTGCATCCCACTGTGAAACTCTTCGCTTTGTTGTCTCATTAAAACAATATAAAAGCTCAGGCCATGACAGCCATTTGGAAAAGATCTACTTTCTGACTGAAAGAAAATATTCTCTCATTCCTTCAAAAATAGGAACGTGGTCCTTGACACTAGAGGAAAAGTTCACAAAGGGAAATAATGATCAGCGTTATCTGAAAGACCAGGAAGATCTCGTGTTGCCCCACCACAGATATATTATGGCTGTAGCCACTGGTACGAGGAAGAGGAGGCTCAGACTCCACAGAGGTTATTTTACTTAAAAATTTGTGAATGAGTGTTTTTAAAAAATATGATGCCCACTATGACTGATTAAACTCAGAGATCCTGGCATTCTGCCAGCATCCTTACCCTCAATCACCTTGCTGTGTTGCCGATATAGTGACAGAACAGGCTGCTGCCCTCCCTGACGCTCCCAGATTATCTTCCAGCAACAACAGAGTCCCTATTTACTGCACATTAAGTTCAGTTTGGGACAGCTCTGCATGTATGGCTGACACTCTTTTAAAGATCGCCGAGGTGCTGCCCCAAGACCAAGTGTCTTCCCACCAGCGATCAATCATACCTTACCTTGCAATCAGTGCACTGCAGTCCATTACAGTTAATCAATGCTGGAGCATCTTCTGTGTCCAAAAAGATAAGTAAGCTCATTTTTCAATATTGACTGCAGCTGTTTGCTTTTCAGTGTGATATCACTCCAAAATTAAAAAATAATTAGGACCTAGATACTGCTTTCTCTGTGCTACAGATTCCCCCTGCCCCTGCTAACCGTGAGGTAGTCTGTCATTGTGTAACATGCTTTGCCATCAGGCACAAACACACACAGAGGATCCTGCTTCAGCGGTTTGCCAGGGGATTTTTGTAGCTTAAGAACCCAATTGCTCATTTTAGTCAGGTTCTTTGCAGTGAATGAAAAAGTAGCAGAGCTTTATCTATGAAGCCAGGCAGGGGCCCTGTCCTAGCCCTGCTGTTAATTGAGGTGACCCCTGAGTAGCTTTACCTCACACTCAGTGTCAGCTGCCTTTGAGGTTGTGCTGACAGCAAAAATAGAGCTGGTGTGTGACCAGCACTTTGTTATTTCCCCTTCCTCAGCCGATGCCTTATTATAACAAGGCTCTGAGGGATGTGGATGTACAACCAACAATCTGTGAAAGCATATTTCCCCAGCAGTTCTTTCCGAGCAGCACAGAAGTGTCAGATGAGGACAGAAGCTGGCATTAAGCTACTGGCATGACTGAATCACAACAGGAGCTCTGTTGTTAACCATTTAACAGTCTAAACATTGTACAGCACTGTCCTGTCTGGTTTCTGCCCAGCATTATTCCTATTAGAGAAGGTTCAGGGAGCTAATTGTCCAGCAAAACTGTGTGATGAGCCTCTGAACAGACACCAGACTGACAGATCCAAGCAATGGATGTTCCAGCATACTGGCAACAGTGGCACAAAGTGCCTCAGATGGTGCTAAATCCTCATCTTCTTCAAAACCAGGTCCTCTCATGGCAGTGGTTCCTGCAGATAACTGATCTCCGAAAATACATCAGTCTTCCCTTCAGAAGGTAAAGGCTTGAATTACCACGACCCTTTTGTTGATGAGCTTCTTCCGCTAGTAGGTGGCATAAGAAAAGGTTTCTCTTCCACGCTGTTCGTTACACTTGTATCAAACCCTCCTGGCGATAGCTGACAACGCGCTGACACAAGCTGACAACAGCAGTCATAGCCCAGGGTAAGTTCAGGCCTCCCAGAGACGAGTTTCTCTTCCCCAGTGTCATCTTCTGGGAGCTGCTTGGCAGCAAGCAGCTCCGCTCATTTACTGTCTGCCTGCTCATCTGCTCCGAGCCCCCATGCTATCCTGCTTCTCCATCTCACAAGGCAGAGGGCGCTCACAAGGCAGGTGCGGGACAACCAGGGGATCAGGCCCAGCCAGCACGGGTTCATGAAAGGCAGGTCCTGCTTGACCAACCTGATCTCCTTCTATGACCAGGTGACCCGCCTAGTGGACAAGGGAAAGGCTGTGGATGTGGTCTACCTGGACTTCAGTAAGGCCTTTGACAC
>NW_008824807.1:855417-860882 GCF_000699105.1 Pygoscelis adeliae | reverse complement strand
AAGAGGCTGCCCAGGGAAGTGGTTGAGTCACCATCCCTGGAGGTACTTAAAAGACATGTAGAAGTGGCGCTTAGGGACATGTTTTAGTGGGCATGGTGGTGTTGGATTGACGGTTGGACTCGATGATCTTAGAGGTCTCTTCCAACCTTAATGATTCTATGATTCTATGATCTCACTCTTGCTTCAATCCCCCACCTCTCCCCTCTTTTATTCTCTACCATCCAACTCCATAACACGTTTTCCTTTTCAGCCTCCATCACACATCCAAGCACTGTTTAACAGCACAAATAATTGCCTTCCCTTCCAATTAAGACGTGACAGTCAGTGAAATCCTAACCCGAGCTGTCTGGGTGCTGGCAGAGGAGCTCACCTTCAGCAGTCACCACCCACACCACACCACGGAGACCTTCCAGGAAGCACTGCAGGTTCCCCAGAGCTGCACCGCCTGGCAGGAGACCTCCTCCGAGCAAAAGAAGGAAGACAGCACTAATGAAATGCCTCTCCTGTCACCAGTCCCCCATTAAACCCATCCCATAACTCAATAGGGTAAATTAACAATGACATTCGGGGTGAGGTGAGGCAAACTTAAGGCAAATTCTCTTGTTGCTGTTAGTTTGGGGACCTCTGTTGGTTTCAGGAGGAATTACCATAACATTATTCTAACATTCTGCCAATAAATCTGACAAGAAACCTGTCACGCTTTTTCCAGCCCCCCAGTTTACAATTATATCAGTCTCATTATTCCCACAGTATTATTGCTTAGTGCACTGCACTACCTCCAGCCACAGCGAGATTAAATGCAGTAAGAATCTTAACCTTACATTTCATTGCTCTTGTCAGCTCAAGTTAGCTACAATGCCATTATGTTTTTATGTAATACAGAAAAACAAGTTGTTCCTTTATTATTCCTTTTAACTAAATCCATTTCTTTTCTAGGCAGCAGATAGTAAAATTAATGTCTGTTCTCATAATATTTTATGATCTTGAACATCAAATATTCCCTGGTCGCTGAATCAATCAGGATTCATTAACTCCTATTAACGGTTAACAGGGCACTGTGTTCTTCAAGCAGACATTCATAATAAGGCTTTGACTCTGTGAAATCACGCTAGGTAGCCAGGAAGTCATTTAAGTTGCATGCAAGATCTGGTTTGCAGGAACTAGGAAACAGGAATACATTTATTTTCCTCAATGCATTGATGTAGAATACCAGTCAAACTCCCCATAGCATAACTTTAAAATATGATGTCCTAGCTTCATCACTTTTGTATAATCCCTTTTATTATTTGGTTGTGTTTCAGGTAGATAGAAAGACAGACAATCTCTCTGATCATCCTCTGACACAAGACATGAGGAAATTCAGGGTCTGTAAATTTTCAGAGAATATTTTTAGGAAATACAATTCTACAATCCAAGTGGAACATTCCCATTAGCAATTTAAATGGATGCTATAAGTGATAATAGGGATGTCTCAATTTACAGTTATATTCACAGTTGCACATACAATTATACAGCCTATCATAGAAAAACCGAGCAACCTTGCTGGACACTTTAAAACCAAACCCAACTCTATACGGAAGCCCATACAACTGTTGTTGAAATATGACAGCAATATACGATATTTTATGTTCTTCTACTCATAAAGTTTAAGAAGCAAATTCATTTATCTCACATGTGAGAGCAGCATCACCAGCTCCAGTGGTAGTCAGCAGCATAAAGCAAATAAGGTTAGTTAGGATCCCTGCACACACTGTGCTTCTCAGAATACGCGTTTCAGAAATAATTGCTCTCTTGAAAGAGTTAAGAGCCTCTGCCCCTTTCTAAATGCAGCACAGTAAAAACATTGCTCTCTCTCTCACCAACAAGTATGCTTCAGTAGTTGTAAAGTCATTTTAAATTCTAATTCATCGTAATTTGATTTGCAGGAAATGACAGTTAATTATTCATGCAAATGCCTCTGTTAGGTGTGGCTGGACTAATGCACAATCCACACAGTAGGCGAGAGCACACACTTCAATGTTCCTCAGTCCATGATATCTTTCATAATACTAAAACAATTATTTTTTCTGCAAATCACTACCTGCTGAAAGTAATTTCCATGTGGAAGTTGAAATTAGAGGTGTAGTTCAACATAAGGAATAATTGTACTCCAGCCAGTTTTAAGTATTGTTTACAGACTTGCAGCCTACGTGCACCTCTGTGACAGTCCAGACCCACTGCTCTGCGTTTCACAAGGCCCGGCCCTTTCAGCTATCCCAGCACTAAAAATCTCTCCTACAATGAGCTTTCAACATCTTTATGGATTTACTCACCTCTGGGGTTCTGTGTTAAATCTGCCATTTTTCTTAGCTCCTTCCCCAAACATTTTATAATTCTGTCTGAATTGCACATTTTTAAAAACTTCATAGCTCTTTTCATAGCAGAGGCAAGCTTGGCTGTACCTCCCAGGTTTAGAAATAAGAGCACAAACACAATTCTCACTTAACTCACAACTTCCAGGCTACTCTCCTGATTATTTTAAGGCTTGGCAGCAGCAATAAAGCCCTATGCACTCTTCAGTCTAAACAAAAAAACGCCTTACAACCGGAAAATCCTGGCACTGCGACATGCTGTCTCAAGGATGCAAAAATGCTCTGAGAAAGAACTGTATGGCACACATAAGGACAAGGGAGATCTCTAAGACATCCAGGAGATGATTTGTGAGCTCTATTTCAGTCATTCTCCTTGGCTAAATGTTGAAAAGAGGAAGAAACACTGTTGAAACGTGACACTATTTTACACAAGAAGTGTTTTGAGATCTGGTGGGGAAAAAAAAAAAAAGAAATTAAGTGGTAGTAGGAGTCCAGTCATGATACAGTGCTGAGCAAGGCCTGCTTGTACTTAATCTTAATGATTTTTTCCACTGAATTGCTGCCTGGATTCTCCAGCAAATCAGTATGCCAAGCAGGGGAGAAACTATACTGCAGCAAGAAAAGAAGAAAAGAAAAAAAGGCTGTAATTTTCTATTTGCACATTTCTGATGCAAAAGGAGGGATACCATAGAGGGTATCCCTTAAAGCAGAGCTTACTTGGTATTTTTGGTTCCCTTCTCACAACCTTCACGGGGAAGATAATAAACAAAACAGCACCAGGCAGAGCTTCTGCAGGAACAGCTGTAATTGGAAGACATCTTGTTCCTGCTGCCCCCCCTCCCCCCCCCAAAAAAAAAAAAAAAAAAAAAAAAGAGATATTTTAAAAAATCCTGAGGCAGTTACAGGTCATGATTGTGGGACCAGGTGGCCCCTGTAACCAGATGACAACCCTGGTGGCAGCCACAGGGCCAGCAGGGCGCAGGCACAGCGTCCAAGGAGCATCGCACCGAGATGCAGGAGAGCCGCAGTGCCCAGGCCTCCCCGAGGTGCCCCCTGCACAGTCCTGGTCATGCCCTCCCGGCCCTGCCTGCTATGTTCTATCGGCCCTTTTTCTTCCTCGTGCGCTTTATTGGCAGAACCAGGGGACGGGGCTGAGGGGGACCAAAGTATTATTTTGCATTCCTGAGTGTTGAACCACACATTAAAATTGTCCACATAAATACACAGAAATCCATTCCTCATCTCCCTTCCTTCACACAGCATTGACAAGATGTCCCATTCCCTACAAGATTAACGAAGTTGGTTTCCTGTCGGTTGTTGCCTACAGCCCTAGCGACCTCCTGCCCAGCGTACCACCTCCAGCCTGCGGTCGCCTACCACAGTGATCCTCTGGAGCCTCCCCACACCCTCCTGGCAGTCTCCATGTCCCCCCATCCCATCCTGCTCCCCTCTGGCAGCTGAACCAAGGGCAGCACCTGCTGCAAGGGGTTCCCCTGCGCGCTGCACGGGGAAGCCACTATGCTCCTGCAGAGCCCCTTCATTCCTCCCTTCCAAAACTTGGAACGACTCCATGTCTTTTGAAACGCCGTGCCTCCATCGGGTTTGCTCAAGTGACCAGTGGGCTCAAAAATTACGCCTGGGGGAAGGAGGGATAGGCAACCTGGAAAGACAACATAACTGCTCAAGTTTCATTTCCTAGGGAAGTTTGGCTAATGATCCCACCCTCTAGGTCTAGAGATTTCATTCAGCTAATCATCCAATATTTAGCACTCTGAATTTTTTAAGACTATTATTCCACAAACTTGAATACTTTCTGCTTCCCTGATGCTTGAATATACTCTGACTGCTGAGTTCAGACCAGGTTAGATTTTGGTGAGCAAGAGGAAATATAATAATTCTCCCTGTTTTCCCATTTATTTCCCTTTTAAAAATCCCAATAAAAATAGAATTCCCTCAAGGACACTTCAAGAAATACTTGAGGTCCTTTATTATGAATTAAAAGGACCTACAGAAAAAAAGAAAGACATTTTTCATTTAGAAAAATGACACTTACAGAGAGAAACATTCAAAGCTGTAAGCAATCAAGCCACATGCCCTTAAAGCCATCGTTACACTGCACCTAACTTCAGCTGAAGGCCACTTTACTGAGATGTCTGATTTATTCCAATGACTACTGCTTAACTTGAGTAGTATTAGTAGAAGTCCCATGTAATTGGGGACACATTTAGCTGGAGCCAATGGACTGTATAATGTTTAACCAAGTATTAAGCAAGTGAGGAAGTTTAATTTTGATTGATAGAGGAAGCAAAGATCCACAAAATAAGCACAGGCAAAATGCAATGAATTTCATTTTTACTCTTGGTTTCTTTTAAACTCATTTATTTTATTTTCATGACCTTCACCTTCTCACTCTGTAAGAGTAAGCCTGAAGCATAGGAGGTCAGAATAGATGGTCACATCAGGCCCTTTTGGAATTGAAGCCTGCAAAATCCTAGAAGACACAATTCTTACCACACCCAAGCAGTGGTGGAAAGGATTTGCATGCACATACAACTCATACAACAGGCTGGAATGCCTACTCTCCAGCATGAAAGTGGGAGCACCTGCCAACTTCACCAGAAACCAGGGGCATGTTTTGAAAAGCCCAGATCAGGGCCTATGTCCCACAAAACCTCAGTGGTGGCTAAGCAGGTAACTGCCTCTTAAACCTTGAAAGTCTCTTCTATATCCTAAAGAAACTGATTCGTAACCTTGGGTAGATCAACAACAAAAGGAGGGACAAAATCCTGAGGGTAGGGGCTAAAAAGAGTCAAACGGGGCTGAGGTATAAACACATTATCCAGTCACTGTAACAGACAGTGCAACCAATAGAGAGCTCAAATGAGAGAGAACGCCAATAGAGAGAGAACCCAAACGAGAGCCTTTTCCAAATCCAGCACAAGAAATCAGAATGTCGCTGTATGTTAAAAGCACAGCTTGCTTCAACCCAGTTTTGGAGAGGGAGAGAAAACACCCTGGGTTTCTCTTTTTTGTAGAAAACTCCTTTGCCAGGCTAGCCCTCAGTCATCTAGAAAGCATCCACAACCCTCTCTCTCAAAATTGCTCCCTTCTGGT
>NW_008824807.1:846793-855357 GCF_000699105.1 Pygoscelis adeliae | reverse complement strand
CCAGCACCAGCTGCTACAGCACAGCCTGCAGCAGGCAGATAGGCAACACCACTCATTCTGTGTGGAAACAGAGAACACAACAAGCAGTATCAAAGAAAGAGATTTACCATGAAATAGAGAAGACTTTATGCATCATTTTTAGAGACCTGTTGTCTGTGCTATCGCAGTATGTGGATGGGATGGGAATGCCACCAAGAGCTACAGGTGTAGAGGAAAAAAGCGTCCAGGAGGCAGAATTACCTCTATTACTAGACACTTGGAGTTACCCTGAATTAATGATAGTCCACTGGAAAAGCAAAAAAGCTTAACAAAGTGACCATTAATACGCTGTACCTTGCCTCTGGGAAAGGCAGTCTGAATGCAGTGTATGTAATGAGCTAGTCTGGACTGGGACCTGAGAGCGCTTTACGCAAGCATAGAAGACAGGTCTGCTCCTGCCCAGACATCTGTAGAGGTCTCTCCCTTAAGTTGCCATTCGCATGCTCCTAAGTAATTGCACTCGTACGGGTGCTTTTGTTGGAATGAACAAGGAAATGAGGTGACATATTGATGCTGCTGAAAGACATTATGTACACTGAGGGAACATGTCATTTTATGCTTCTACCCTATACAGCCAGAGGATGTGAAAAACAGTCCACAGGAGATGTTCACATTGCACTGGAGTTCTTAAGGTGTGAATAGCTGATAACATAACTGTTAAGGTAAGCAAAGCTTAACTAGTTGCCAACATGAGTCCAGCCAGGACACACAAAATTAAGGAAACACTGGACTGATTCAAAATATGTATTTCCTTCTGTGTCTGCAATAATTATGAGCAAATATCCACAAGATGGGTATAATCTTGGCCTTTAAGGCTCAATATCTGCACAGTGCTAAACATCAACGTTAAAGTCAATGTTGAGAGATACTGGCTCCATTGCTAAGGTAGAAGGAGGACTGATGAGAAGGGAGGTCAGCAAACAGCACAGGTTCTCTATAACAAATCTTTTGAGAGGCACAACATGTATGCAAATCATCATTGGATGAGGTCAGAGCATTTTTGGAAAAAAAAAAAGAATTTTTACTGAACAAGGTGCAGAAACCTGTTGGTTTCATCGAAGTTGGGGCAAAGGAAAAGGGAAACAGTTTCCCACTCCCAGGTTTAGCACATCCCTGCTCTGATGAATACAGAATTTTAAAGTCTCCAAATGGTATCAGAGAGCAAGGATCGGTACCTGTCTCCCTCATCCTTAACTGGATAAATACACTCTTGCATCCAAAAGCTGGAATTTTGGCACAAAACCAGATGCAATTAGGTCAATTATGAATTTTCAAAATGCAGTCAAAAGATTTTGTTTCCAAATTGATACAGAATGAAAACAAGTTTCAAAAGTTGTCTTGAAACTAATTGTTGCTGCCCAGCCAGCCCTGGTAGTAATGAGAAGCAGCAAACTGTCTCGCAGGAACCCACAGAAAAATGTGTGCTGTGGAGATGTCCACAAGTTATTGCTGTAAGTAAATTCTTCAGGGGTGGCAGATGTAGGAAGGAGGAAGTTAGTCCTTTACTAGTTTTTAGATGTTTCTTGTCTCAGCTGATGTTTTATTTCAAATTGGATTCACTCTTATTGCCTGATTTTAAGATTTGTTATCTTTTCTAATTATTTTTTTTCAGCCTTGTTTCAGCTCTTCCCTCTTCTTCTATCAAGTGTGCACACAGGGCTGCATATCTACCAGCCTTGCTTTCCTCCAGCACTTCTCTTCAGCTTCTCTTATTCTGCTTTCAGTCAGTTTTTGTTTCTCTCTCTCACTCCATATCTCTTCTTTCCAACTTCTTTCCTTCTTTGTTCCTGTCCTCTCCCTTGACTGATTATTTTCCTCTTCTCTCCACTCACTGTATTTTTCTCTTGTAGCCTAAGATTTTCACGTGTTTTCCTTTTTGTTTCCTAACCTTCTTCCTGCCCTAATGTTTCCACCTCCCACCCCCCAGTATCACACAGAGAGCACCACAGGAACAGCTTTCACCTGTGATGGGCTCTCCCATGAGAAAAACTTGCAAGGTTTGGACTGACTCTATTTGCAATGTGTCTTTCAGAGCCAGGGAGCCAGGGAGAGGGCTTTTTTTTTTTCTCCCCCTTAAAAAAAAATTCCTTGTTCTTTCATTCTCCTTAGCCTTATCATCCATCAAAGCATCACTCCCCTCATGGCTCGTTTTATAAAGGGCTGTGTTGGCAGGGAATCTGCTCTGGCTGGGAAGCTGCCAAAGGCTGCAAAAGCACTGACAAACAGCACGGGAGAAAGAGAGGAGGAACCCGTGCCCAGTGTCTCAGAAATGGGTTAGTATTACAAAAGGGAAAAAAGGCACAGAGATTTTCGGAAAGAGCTAGTGTCTCTAATGCAAAGCCATCACATTTTAGAAAAATATTTAGAAATTATTGCTTTTCTCAGCAGTTCCCAGTCCAAAGCTAACACTCCTCCTCTCCTCTCCCCTCCCCTCCTTCCAGTCTCAAATACAACCAGCAGCTGCAGTTCAAATCCCCACAATGTTGACAAAGCAAGAACTTGGCATCAACCAAATTCTCTCCACTTGGAAAACACCTTTCTGTCAATAAGTATTTGTGAAAACAGAGGTAAAGAGTCTCCCAGGGGTAACCAAATTATAATATTTAACTCCCTTTAAGTCCTTTTATACAAAATTCCACTTGAGTGTCCATACAACGTGCCACATGCTGACATCCAGAGAGAAAGTGAGCAAAGCAAGTCAGAGAAGTAATATTTGTATGCAAGTACTACAAATAATTCAAAGCCACTTAGTTACATTTCCTTCTGGCCTGCAAGCGTATATCTGTTCCCATGGCTACTTTTTCCATTCATGCTTCTCCTTTCTTTTCAGTAGTTTGCTCTGCCGATTCGTAGTATCTTGGCTATAAACAGTTTGGCATCCACTGCCCAGCACCTGGCAAACTGGGACTTCAGCACTGACAGAAGCATGGGGTGCTGTAACTGTATAAACAACTGGTGAAACAGTATGACATTTACTAATGAGAAAGCTGTATTTAAACAATAGAACCTGAAAGTAGAACAGCATTTAACCCCGCGCCCTTCCTTTTTCCTCTCCCATTATCAGCATGAAGAAAGAGGCTCAGGTGAAGCACATTTTTAGCCGGCACCCTGAGAGTCATCTGTGCTTTTTATCCCAGCATCAAATCAGTGTGAAGTGCTTCTCGGTCAAAATGGTCTGCTCATTACCACTAGCAGTAGCAGCTGCAAATCACTTTGCCCCAGAGGAAGGGATTACATGAGATGAAGGTGGGGACGCATACTTACTGGAAAGAAAACTCACAGCAAGTTTGGGGCTTTCAGCTCCTCAGGAAGCTGGTTTGAACAAGCCCAGCACATGCAGAGGTTACCCAAAGGGCCGTAAGGCTGATCTGGCCTTAAACAGGAGCAATCTAAAGGGTGGTTTGGGAGACAATAGAACTTGAGCTCACTTTCCTCTTTACAAATAAACTCAAGAATCCTCCACACACACGCAAAACAAAACAGAAGAAACTTCTAAGCCTTTTGCCTCCTCCAGCAGTTCACAGAGATATCGCCACCATGTCACTCAGGTCCAGAGCCCTGAAAGAGAGCATTAACTAGGGCAGCAGCTCAGGTAGGGGGCTCTGGATCAGCTGATGACTAACTGACAGGATTTACCTAGTATTTATAAATGTAAAGATGGTCTGTCAGTAAATCTACATTCATGTGTCACATTCCTGTGGTGCTAAATATTTTCCCTTTCAAATTTGAAGGATAGAAGTCAAGACTCAATGTGTCACCTCTGTCAGGTCTTGCTGTGGTTGTGGAGCCTCCAGCCAAAGACAACAACGTGAAGAGCTGCAGAAGTTGAGTACTGAGTAGATGTCCACAGGGCACTTGAATCCCAAGCCTGGCTGTTACATACAACTAGTTGTACTCTTTGTACACATGTACAACTGGGCATATGGTATTCCTTTCTGTCCCTTAGTTATTCCCAAATGATCCTTAATTTCCTGAAAATTGTCATGCTTCATATTGGCTGCCCTCTTCAGGCAAATAATTCTTCAGCATGGGGAATGTTCACCAAGTAAGACATAACCTGCTTTAAATGTCTTGATGGCAAATCCCTAGCTGCTTAAGTCAGGAATATGGTTTTTGCCTTTCTATAAGATATGCTGAATCTTTTTAAAGATCTCCCTAACATAAGTTTCTGAACAAATAACTCATGACACCATCTAACAACCTTTCCCTTCTACAAAGACTAACATGCTGATTTGTATAATATTTAGACTATTATTTTTCCTTCAAATTTAGTTTGTATTTAAAACAGATCATTGTGTTTCTACATATTTAATGACTGTGACTCATATAACCTATTTCATCTAGTGGGGTTTTTTGTTATTCTCATGCGATTTTGCTGCTGTTATTTTTGACTACCAAACAAGTCTATTTTGGTGAGGAAAGAAACTCTGAATCTTCTGGACCTCACAAACATTTTAAGAAAAGTTAGTGTTCATCCAGGTATATATGAATAATTCATACTGCAGCCTCATTTTTAGCACCATAATAAAGTCAGTCCATTAATTTGCAGATCCATTTTTGCATTATTCATTTTCTTCTAATTGCAGAAATTCTTAAATAAAGTAGGGAAACACTGCAGCGCTAGGAATTGTTAGAATTTAGAAACAAACATTTTTCATTTAGAAATAAAGCAAGAACAGAGACTCATTTTCCAGTCTGTGATGTTTGACTTCAGGGCTAAGCACAGCTTGACCTTCTTAGCTCAATTTTTTTGTGGTAACATGGTTAGTGCAATCACACCCTGTGTGTGAGCGTGTATGTGCTAGGGGTTTCTTAAACCCACAGGCCAAATTCAACCAGATTTGACAAAAGAGCAAAATGCCCTTAAATTTTTGGCTATTTCAAGTTGCTTGAAAATAAATAGCCACATTAGATACCCACAAAGAGACACATTTTCTTGCTCTAGCTGAATATGCATTCAATTAGAAACAAGGGAAGCCCTCTGGAAAGCAGCTAAAAAATGCCCCACTTACAAGAAAAGCTCGTTCAGCTCTCTCTTTAATGTCAAAGGCTGCTGTCTAGATCAGAAAGGAACATGTATATTGGCAAGCATCAACTTTGAAATATATTCACAAACATCTGGTTTTGTGCTACTGTACATCCGTATTCTCTGGAATAAGACAAGCTACTACATGTAAAGGTAATGCCAATGAGACTTATCCTAGTGATCCTCACCCTTGGATTTTAGTTGCAAGTATTCATCTAAAATGCAGAGACCAGTCAAGTAGTTCATATTATTCTTCCAATGTCCAACTGCTGCTGAAGGGAAGGTTAGGCAGGCCAATGACTCCTGATAGGTGTCTCATTTGCCATCTACCTTAAGCCCAGATAACGTCCATTTATTGTGGCAGTAAAAAAAAAACCCATGAAGTGTGGCTTTGCAACCAAAGCAGTGCTACTACTGTAAAATGTTTTGTGAAGGTACTTGTCTCTCACAGCACTACCTCAGAATTCTGCTGTGTAGAGATTTTCTGCTCCCTGCAAAAACATTTCACCAAGAAGCCCTACAGAAAACCCACAAGAAGCGTGCTGGGAAGTCTTGAAGAACTCCAAGCATTGCTTTCAAGAGGGTGGAAAATACCAGTTTGACTGTTGCAATTGCTCATGACTTATTTAGCAGCACTCAGAGGAGTCAAAACATGTGTTCAAATTCAAAGAGGGCTGTAGCTGTATTCAGTGATTTTGGCAGCCAGCCAGAGTTACCAGAAAGGATTGATACACGTGTACTCACATGCCAGCTGTGAAAACTTGTTGAGGGCATTGGGGTAGGTATCAACTGCATTTTATATCTGACAAAAAAAAAAAAGTAATTTTAACAGACACTGAAAGCTACACCTCTGCCCCGCAACTTTGACCCCACTGGCATCAATGGCAAGATTGCCATGAACCTGAACAGGATCTTACTTTGGGCCAGTCACGGGTAATTTTCCACACAGGTTGCACAGTGGGGTCAGACTCAGTATAGCCCCTGCCTGTGAAATGAGGCCAGATTTCTGTTAAGACCAAAACATTCATTATTTGTACAGATTTCACATGTCACGCTAGCAGTTAACATTTTGGATTTTCTCTCAGTTGCTTCATGAAGAATAGCATATAATAAAAACGTATAATAAGAGTGCTTGAAATGTAAGTGATCCATATGGGTGTATATCTAATAAGAAGTGGTACATTACTTGGAATCTGGCCCTGTAGGTCTCTGTTTTAAAGACATATTTAGGCCGGGAGAACTCTAAGAGGTAATGGGGTTGTTACTGGTACTGTGTTGCTGCAGTGGTACGAACACAAAGCAAATAACTTGCCTTTTGTTCCCTTCAGGGAGGCTGGAGCAAAGAAGTAACACTAAGTTCTCTTAGTCCTGGGCTAAATGCCCCTTCCCTGCAGCCTGGTGTCTTCCAGTTAAAAATATCTCTGGTTTTCCTCCAAGAGAATATTAAGCTTATGCTTTGAGAAAGCATTTGAAAGAAGCTAACTGCAGTTCCAGCATTAGGATTTTGAGGGTTAGCCACCACATTTTTTAAAGAGGACTGTTAAAATTGATTTTCTCCCTCACTCTGCACAGCTCCCGCCAAGGAGCATTAAGCCTCGAGAGACACGTCTGAGGATGTTCCTAAAGCAGTGCTGAAAACCCAGCTTCAGCTACTACAAGGTAGTACGAAGGCCACAGCTGTAAACATTTCCAAATAAAACTTTTCGGGGTATGCTTCAAACACAGAGCATACCATCCACTCCGTCCTGCTGCTTTCTCTTCACGGACATCAGTAGGAGTAACAAACTCTGAGACCAGTCCCACCGTGAAGAATGCTGTCCACCAAAATGACTTGGAGGGCATCTAGGACATTCCGTGTGCACAGACGTGAGAAGAACTGGGTCACCACTACTCCTTCCTCCTTTTTTTCTTCTGCAGGTGCTCTGCAGCATGAGGTAAAATCCTGCAACTAGATCAGCAGAACAACAGCATTACAAAACCCATCAATAGGTCAAGTGCACAGGGACATAGAGGTCTAAAACACACTGTGAGAGCCTTTTCTTAGCCAGCAGTTCCCCATTCATCTTATCTGCAGTTCAGTGAAGCAAAGTATTCAGAATTAATTCTTACTACATAAAAAAATGAAAGACAGTACATTTATAAAGCTCCGCTAAGGTTTTCTATCAATAACAGAGGCAAGCAACAGGAAACTTCTCTGCTTTAGGTGCAATTAAAAAAAAAAACCAAAAACCCACAAACATCTCATAGTTCTTTTGAAAGAGCCCTTCAAACTAGCTACCTTTGGGCAAAGCTGGGGTCATAAAAGTACTCTTGCCTCAGAATATGCTCCATCACCACCCACACTAGAAAAGCCCCCACCAAGAGGACCTTTTCTCCTCCTATTATAAAAGGGGCAGATAAAATATTTTGTCAAGTTTTTAGTGCTTTGGGGTTTAGTGCTTTCTTCGGATGTGAAAATTCCCTGTACTGAACTGCAGTTGGAAACATTTGCCAAAGGATTGGGGAAGGGGAACTGCTCATGTATAATACAAGGGTGATTTGGGTTAGCTATCACAGAAGTCAGATTTCTTTTTATTAGTAGAAAATGAGACACAGGCTCTGGGCTACACTCACTCCGCATGAATGGAGCAGGCTTTTATGCCTAAAAGTCTGAATCTCACTGCAGTCTCCAAAACACTGAGAGGCCCTAGGTGGACCCCACAGTATAGCTGAGGAGGACACCTCATCCTACATCAGTGAAGATGGCCACAGCAGTAACGCTGCAGCCTCAGCTGCCAGGGACCCCTGAAAAAGCAAGCAGATTGAGAACAGGGTTTTCCACCTGGAAACCCTGTCCTTCTCTGGGCCTTCAATTTCTCTCTGCTCGGGTCACACCAACTTCCCAAACCTTTGCTCCATGTTTTCTTAACAGACCATCGACTGTTCCCCTCCTTTCAAAATGCAGCCTCTTTTCTTTGATCCTCTAGATGGGTGGTTTCAGCAAAGCTTGGATTCCTTCCTGCACACAAGGAGAGTCAAACACACACCTTTTACATCCCAGAAGACCACCATCACCGCAGGGGTTTTTAGGAGGACAGGACTCTAACTTTACCTTTTGCTCTAGATTTCAGGAAGCAGTTGGATATTCACTGTGCCAGAGGCAGAAGCAGGGCTGTCTTTCACCTGCCCAGGAGTTCCTTGGGCTCCTCCAGCCTCCTGCTCCCCGTGGTGAACTTGGGCTTTCAGACTGGACTGCCTTTCGCTGCAACTTGGTTAGTCGTCATTCCCCACACAGTCTGGCTTGTGGGGCCTTGTCTTCACTAAGTGTCAAACTGGATAACAGCTTTTTGCATGACTTCCAATTTTTCCTTCCTGGTTAGTCTGAGGAGGAAAAAGCACTCCATGTTGGCTTAACCATCTCCATGTGATGCAACTGAGAAGGAGACAGGATAAAGGTGAGGGATTCAAGGAGATATAAAACCCCTGCTAAAACCTAAATGCCAACTTGAGAAAGGTCAGC
>NW_008824807.1:830615-846773 GCF_000699105.1 Pygoscelis adeliae | reverse complement strand
TGAAACAGGGCTGAGCAGGTAAAGCTTACATACATTTTCTGCTTGGCTGGAAAAGAACAGAGCTCCAAATCACAATTTTTGGTACAGGTATCATACAGAAGGGAAAAAAGCTTTTCGTATGAATTCCTTCAGTCCACCCTCCTTTCTCTCTGTGCATTTTCTGGGAGATGTTGGGGGGATACTTTTTTAGCCACATAAGCAGCATTTGCTGAATTTAGACCAGAAACCCACATCTAAGGCATCCCAAGGGAACACTGAAGGTTGAACCAGAACACTTCAAAACATGCCCCTTTGCCTCCTCCTCAACTCACCTCTGCACGCACTAAACCTGTACCATAGTTCAAAATCAATGCCCGAACCTGAACAAACTTGGCACCAAGACAGAGGGCGGTACTCAACCTTGCTTCATGGCTGTGTGATGCAGGTCTGCAGGAGGCAGGCAGCAAGCTGCAGGGCCACGTCCACTCCTCTTCAGCACGTCACACAGGGTGACCCAGCTGGTGGTTTCCTGGAAGCCACAGTCCTTAGGAGAGTTACCAGCAGTCCCAGCCAAATACCAAAACTTGGGTGATGGGCTGTTCTGAAAACTCATCCTAGTAGTTTCTTCACTCTATTTAATTTGCCCTCTATAGTAAAACCACCACTTAGGAAGAAAATCTTACGCGCCAATCAAAAGTGGAAATTTCACACTTGAAATCTCTTTCAATCATCTGCAACTTCTACTTCAAAAAAAAAAAATTCAGATTTCTGAATGGTTGCCTGGTGCTGCTCAGTGAGTGTCCTCCACGTTTTTTTCACGACGCTGGAGGGATGTGTTGGGAATCTGTCTCTTGCCTCGCTTCTGGTCAAAACATGTCACTGGTTCAGATCTGAATATGCTTGGGAGGAGGGATGTATGGTAGTGGGCTGTTTTCTGTCCAAAGATTTTTGTTATGGTGGGAGAAACTTTCTTAAAATACTACTATTCAGTTGCACAAATCTCTTTGAAATTTAGTAGGATTTGTTAGCCTACCCTAAAAATGCCAGCCATGGCTAATTAAATAATACATATGCATTTTACAAGTATTTGAATCTGAGGCAAAATGTGATTTTCTATACAAACCCCGCTACTATATGCACCCAGCATGTGGAAACAAAAGTACTAGAACACTTTTTTTTTTAATGATGCCAGTCATACACTGAAGGCAAGAACAACACTCCACATACATATCGTTTACAAGCTGTTCACGCAACAATCCTCACTTATATACCCATCCTTCAGGAACTTAGATATTCAATGCATAATGAACATTACATTTGAAATTACTTCATATTGTATTTGGGGAAAGCACTGATTTTTCTCCCATTAGCAGTTCCCATAGTAACTAGCATTAGTGAGGGAGGGAGAAATCCAATGCCACAGGAACCCAATGTTTTCACGTAAATGGGCAAAAGGGATGAAGAGGCAAAGACAGAGGGGTTTCATTCAAAGCTGTGTGGGAGAGCCCATACAGCTCACTGCCAGTGAATACAAGTTTGTCAGGAGAGTTTAGCAAGGGAAAAAAATTGGGTCATGTAGTCATGCAGTCAGTCCTGCAGCCAGCACAAGGTTGCTCCCTGAGCAGACTTGGCAGAGCTTTGCCTGAAACAGCCTCCAGTGCCTTTCCCACCTCCCAGGGTGCAGCACCCTATTCCAGTCAGGTTCTGTGACTCTTGGCTATTGCTTTAACTGAAGCGTTCAAATGCAATAAGTGACTTTATGCAAGGATCATTTAAAAATAGAGTGATAATAATTGGTTTAGAATATACACACTTGTGTAATGTGCTTCTACTACTAGTCATATTGAGAAACCCAGTGTTGTTGACGGCCTTCACTGCAGAGCCTAGTTATTCCTAGCAGAAAGCTGATCTCCATCTCAGGTCCTTTAAGCAGGCAAAGAAAGAGGCCGTGCAGAAGTACTAATAGGATTTGACCAGGATGTCAACTGGTCAACTGAATGTAGGAGCTAGTGAATCCCAGGGCACAGGTCCATGAAACAACCACATGCTTGCTTTTGAACAGGTATTTTTCAAGTACCCACAGAGAGTACAAGCCGCCTCCAGGAAGCTTCATGCGGGTCTTACTTTTCCACTTAAGCCTCATGCTCACACACAAAGCATCTGATATGAATCGGTTCATAAAAAGAAAACAAAAACTTAACAGCCAAGCAAACCGAATAGCAGAACATCGAGTGCCCTGTCAGAGAACTGCGGCACAGTTGTTGTGGAGCTCATCCCATGGCTCTAGTCAATGGTTGTTCCACATGTGAAAACAGAAAGTGTTAATAGGAACCTATAAATCAGGCATCTGAGCAGGGCTCTGCCACAGGTATTTTCCTGCCTTGCAGCACTGACTTCAAGAACTGCAAGAAGTTAGAAAAGGTTATCACACAGAGAATTCCATATAAAATAATTCACTTTTTTTTTTAAGAGCAGCCACCTACCATAATTAAGCTGACAGCCTATTGCTAGCATTTAATTTATCTAATGTCTATAAAATATATTCTGCACTAAGTTCAGCTTGAAGCCTGGCATACAGATGGTCTTGCAGAATTTGGAATAACTCACACTTAGTGTGAAGGGAACTACAGCCTCAATTATTTAGCAGTCATCAACTCAATATATAGCTCGCATTACTTCAGTGCAGATATCTAAGTCTAAAGCACTGTTCTTGTGATCAAGAAAAATGCACTGAACAGGCCAACAACAGGGTTGCAAAATGCAGCACCACATTTAATACAGAATCAAGTAAGATACAGGAACTTAAACAGGAGAAACAGAAGGCCACTAACAAGGTAATACAAGCTCCATATCATTTCTTGTGGATTAAGCTGGCAGAAGTTGCTGCAGAGGTTTGAGCACACCTCACCCGTCCATCTGTCTGAATGCAATGAAATATATACAGAAAGCATACTGCTCCTTTATTCAACTGTATTACCTCTTCTGAAGGAAAAACCTCCAGACTCTTCTGCGCGTCTCAAGGTCAACATACGGTGAGTTCTGAATATGCATCAGTCCTCATACAAAAATCACTGGCTGTCCCTGTTTCTTACACATCCACCCGCATGCACCCCCTCCCCACCCCTCTTGGATCCCAGCAGCGGCTTGCTGCTTGCCCCAGCGCTCTGCCTTACAGTATGGGCTGAGCCCCACACCCTGCACCAGCCCCCTTCTCTCTTGAGATTGAAATCTGAACCCTGACACCTGGGTCCTTTCTAACACAGACAGAAGCAAGCCTTGCATAGGATCAGAGCTGGTGAAATCACACAGGATGGCATCTGTAGCAGGAGGGATTATGCCTGGAATTGCAATGGATCCCCCAAAAGGGAGTGTCGCAAAGTGCCAGTCTAGTGGTTTTATGAATGCAATCCACAGATTCCCCCGACTTCTTGCTTTTTCTAAGGCACATTGTAAATCACTGCCATCTAGCTCAATGCACACGCTGAAAGAAAAGGTCCATTTCTTTCTTACAGCACTGCCTGAACAGCATGAGACCCCCGAGGGCTAAAGGAAGATACAATGCATTCATGCACAGAAGTATTGTAATGGGTACTAATCAAAGCAAAACCACAAAATGGGGGCATTTGCTTGCCTAAAATCATTGAATTAATATCTTGTTATAACACATGAATGACCTGGGGTATTTCCCCTCTCAAAACAAGAGAGAAACAGGAGGCTTCAGTGCTAAAGAGCTCACAGAACGGTTTCTCAAGTCAATTTAAATCATATTTAATAATGAATGTTAGACAGGAAAATGCCTTGACATGCCTCTTATATGGTAAACTTAAAATGCCATCTATAAAAGACGACCCATTCACTGAGAAATAGGGTTGTGTGGAGGGACATATGTTATGTTAAAATGGTGCTGTTCAAAGGCGGGGGGGGGTCTTGTCTATTTTTAGAATGTGAGGAAGTAAACTCCCTATTGCAAAGAACTAAGCAACACAGAAGTAATTTTCATTTCCCCAAGCTCAGATGTTTTGATGCCAGCTGTGATCTCTATAAGAATTTCAGCCTCAGAATTCATGTCAAATGTTACTTCACTCTCCCAAGTTGCTGTAATTTAATCTCTGCTGCCTCTGACTGCCATCTTTCTCCCTCCCTGCCACCCCCACCCCTGAGCCAGAAACAGTCAGAAGAGCCAACTCACAGAAAAGAAGTGCTCAAAAATCCTCCTCTCTCCACAAGAGATCATACCAGTTTGGCCTCTGCTCCCATCTTGCCGGTGCAGCCAACATGCTCACCCCATCCTGGCGCCACACCACGGTTCCCCGTTCCTACCAGCAGCAACCTGGGTGCACATGTTCTCTCTACAACCTGTTTTCTGCGCACCCTGGGGTGCAAGCATACGAGTCCTTTCCTTTGGTAGCAATCTGTTAGTTTGCCTTTGGATAAGGAATACAATTGATTTGCATTTATTAAGGAAACTAAAGGTCACTAGCCATCAAGGTCTATTATCTTTCATGCTTCTCTCTACAGCAGAATCTTAATAGGTAAGCACTGATTCCTCCTTTATTACTGAAATCATTGATCAAAACTAGCAATAAGGAAGGCATCAATGTTAACGCTCTCTCCAAGACAACAGCATCTGCTGAGCTGGTTCATACTCCATGATGAACATTACCACTGCAGCGTGAAGACTAAACAGATGCAACCATACATCTACATCAGAGTCCTTTCTCCATTCAAAGCCACCCTGCTGAATTTTTTGTTGGCCTGCCTTCTGCGTAGCTGTGCAACAAACGGGCCGAGCAGAGAATAAAACCCCTTTCCAACACACGTGCACCTTTATAAAAAGCTACCTTACCAGGACAATGGTGGCAAGTCTGACCAGCCACTCCAAACCAAAGGGCAAAGACTGCCTGCAATGGCCCCAGAGGGATTTACTGGTGATCAAGCAACTTTCTGGTGAATTTAACATTCAGGACAGAGGCAAAATTTTTCATGGCCTTCAGCAGTTCAAAAATTGCTGGGCTATACTATGCCCAGCTGTCTGCTGGTCCTCCCCTGGAGCTGCCGCCCCTGTGGTGGAAACTGCAGAGGGCACGAGGTGACTTAACCCTCACTCACTTTTGTAAACAAGCTATGCCAAATCTCATAGGGATATCCTGTTGGGATATTTCTCTTCCAAAGGCAAGAAACCCCAACAGAAGGGCAAAGCAAACATTTTAGGACTATAATCTCTTCATCTGCCCTTCAGCAAACTTACTATGTCTTCTATAGTCTTCATCAGCATAGAGGTGCAGCTGCAGTCGGCCATCCCCAGGGCTGCCGAGGTGACCAGAGATGCCAGCATCTCAGATCTTCTCACCTGTGCTCTGCAACACCTGCACAAGCCATCCAGGCATGTAGCTGTGGTGGCTGAGGTGCAGATGTGGTTTTGCTGCCTGTTGCAGGGTACCAACCGCCTGTGCTTTCTGCTCATGGGCATCAGTCCCACTCATATTTCATCCTTTAACAGGAAACACCCCATCTGAGTGGTGAGACATCCTCCTATGGCTTTTTGATAGTCTACTTTAAACAGGTGGCTCTAACACAAGTTCCCTGTGTCTCACAGACAAAAACTTTTTTTGTAAGCAGAACCAAACGGCTGAACAGATTTGGAAGCAATTTTTCCAGGCAAAACTTCCAGGTTATAGCGATGGGAAGAGCTACAGATGCTTCAACACACTGTCTCATGACAGGAAGCCTTTTGGAAAGCTCAATACTTAGCCACAGAAGACAAACATCTTGACTCACTGCTTCATCTGCTCCTAATAAGAGGGACAGGAGGAGTGGGTGGGCACATGCTGGTTAACAAAGGAAAAATATTACCTTGGGAGTAAAACAATGCACACAGGAGACCAGACAGCAGCCTTTTAGCCATTTAACTTCCCTTCTGCTTAGACACAAATATGGCAAACACCTAAGTTAGTCCCAGGTACCAATGACGTAAACACCTCTCCAACTTCACTAAGTAATTACACGGGGTTCCTCCATTACTTAGCCCAGGCAACCCTGAGGGAAGCAGTATGCTTACAGAGAGGTAACAGGACTGTGCAAGTACAGGAAATGAGAAATACCTTGCTAATAAATTTACTGGCTTTGGAGAACAGAATACAATAGTAGGTAGAAGAGATGAAGAATAAAATACATGAAGGGTAGAATCCTAAAAAAGCCAAGGGGTACTCAGAAAACAAACACAGAAAAGTATTCCTAATTCCTTAACTATTTGCTGAGCTTTTCATCAAAGCAACTGTGCTCCTCAGTGGCTATTGCGTCAAGTATCAGATTGTTTTTGCAGACTAGGAATAAAAGTGTCATGCAAACAATTTAAGATTTTGAATTGGGTAAAACAGATGAGCAGAAAAGTATCAGCGGCACTATTCAAAGAAAGTATCACATCAAAGCAAACACAAAACAGAGCACAGGAGAAGGGAAAGCAGTTCAGAAAAGGTTTTGAATTTAAAAATACTAAATCAGAGCAACATAGGATAGGAAGAAAATGGAATCTCAGAATAATTTTGTCCCACAGCATAATCACTTTGTACCTCTATCTTTTCCAGGACAGATTTGACTAACCTGTCCTAAACACTTCCAGTGATGAAACATCACCAACATTACCACTCTGGAATATATTCCAGTCCTCTGCTATACTTATTTCAGAAAGATTTTCCTAATGTCTAATTTGAATCATCTCTGCTGCACTTCCAGTAGAGTCAAAACCACCACCTCTTGCCCTAGCTACCATAACTACAGAAATATTGTATTCTCTTCCTCCTTGCAAGAACCTTTCACATATTCAAAGGTTGCTCCCTTGTTACCCTTCATCCCCCTGCTTCAGATTAACCGACCTCACTCTTTCATCCCCGTAGGTGATGTTTTCTAGCCCTCTAATCATTCTCTCAGTTTCTTCACATTCATCCTCCCAGGCATTCCTCATTTTGTCTTTAAGCTTACCGCCCAAAATGAGGTGCAAAGCTCTAGCCCTGGCCTGGCCTATTCGGAAAAAGCAGCAGGTATCTAGTTGATTCCTGGTGTTTCACTTTCCTCCCCCCGCCAGCTGCCAGGCTGGCCTTCTTCATATGGAGCTGCTGATCCTGTTCAGCCTGTGCTTCTCTGTAAGCCCCAGACCCTCTTCTGGCAGGCTGCTACCTTGGCACTCGCCTCCCTTCTCATCCCTGCATTGACTACTGCACGTGTTGACTGACTGCCTCAGGGCAAATATTGACTGCTTCCACTTATTAACTACCTCTGGGTAGTGCCTGGCACTTGTTCCTATGGAACTGTCTCCTTTTATTTCCCAGCAATTTCTTCAATTTATCAAAATGCTTTTGGATCCTAAAAGGAAGAAAACCCAATATATACTACCCAAATCCCCATTTGATCTGTCCTTTCACTTTGACTACAAACCTTTGGCACCACCTGAGAAAATGGGTACTCAATAAGTTTTGATCTTAAACTACAACAATTTCATTTTGACCATTTTTCCGTAGCTTACGTATAAGGACATGTGAAATAACGTCAAAGGCCAGCTCCTGCTGATTCTTTCCTACCTGTAAGATGTGTTACCATTTTGTAAAAATAATTTAGACTGGCTTAACACACTTTGTTCTTGACAAATTCATAATGGATACTACTTACTCAATTATCTCAAGGGTGCCTATTAAATACTGCATAACTATTTGTTTCAGAATTTTTCAGAGAATTGAAGTGATTGGTTAAAAATAATTCTCCTGCTTCCCCTTTTTTTAGTTATCAGTATCACACCTGCCATTTTCTACTTGTCCAGGACCCTGACTATCCTGCCACTTCTCTTCCAGAGGACCATGGACTGTGTCATTTCATGGTCACCGTCATATAAATTGCTCTCCAACATAAACTTTTCAACTCTTCCTACTAGTAAGAAATAAATCTTTAATGACTTTCCCTCCCAGTTGCTTTCACCACCCTGTATCAAAACTCTCCACCAGCACACTAAAAACTGGATGAACCATCTGTGTCCTGTCATCTTATGTTTTCAACAAATGTCGGGGAAATTAAACCCCATTAACAACCCATCCTGCCCTGAAGGATTCTGAGAGTTCATTTTTGCTGGAACATCTCTGCCAATCCTTAGCAGCAAGCAAATTACATTTGGTGATTTGTCAGTCTGGGGAAATTAGCTGTAAGTTCTCAGGGATCAGATCTAGTTTTTCCTCTGTCCAGACAAAATGGGAGAAAGGAAGAGTAAACATTTATCTGCATTATGAGCAGGCAGACTCCATGAAGAGAAAGACTGCAGTGCCTCATCACCAACCCACAGCAGCTCTTCACTTTGCACAATGCCCTGAATCATAAAATTAATTCTGTTTGCAAACATTCACAAGAGTTTAAATCTTGTGTCTGAGAGCATAAGAAATGCCCTGTTGGGTTAGAGCAATGGTCCATCTAGGTTGGCACGCTGAATCTGAAAGATCCAAGCTACAGTGTGTCAGCTAGAGCTTCCTCATCCATGTTCTTTGATGCATGTATAAAACTTGAGAAGAGCAAGGCAGGATCTCGCTGCAGTGATGGAGACTTTCCAAGCCAGCTGTGTTTATCCACACTTTCAGTGACCTTGTTCTTTCTTACACTAACTGGCCAAGGGTGGAAATCAGACTCACTGCTCTGTACATCCCTGGATTCTCTCCAGACCCATTTTGTAGGTAGGAATTACACAGGCAATCCACCAATCTGCTGCCACAGTGGCTACTTATAGCAATGCGTTGAACACATTGACGTTGAACACGTTGAACTTCAGCTTGGAGATCCTTCCAAAGTCCAGGCTAGATGCCATCTAGTTTCAGGGACTTAACTTACCTGCTTGGTCAAACCTGATCCGGCTCCTGTGACCTTCCTGCTGTGAAGAAAGTGTTGGGTGTAGGAATCTCCCCGGCAGCAAAGACCAACACAAATACACTGAGCTTCTCAGGTATGATGCGCTGAGTGCACAGCTGCACTGAGAGCATCTTTCACCTTTGGCCAGCAAATGGTCCCACTGATTGCATGTCTGGCTTCCCAATTCTGATGCATTTGAAGAACTCTTCACAAGCAGCTCAAGCATCCTTTGCAAGGCTCTCTTCAAGTTTTAGGGTTTTTTTTAGTCATCCTAATTGCCTATTTACCTGTCACGATTTATGGGCTCTCTTTCTTTGGGCAATTTTCCCATTTTTTAATATTGATCCTCTCCTTGTGATAGCCTTGACTTCTCTATTAAGCCTTGAAGGGATTTTACTGGATTTATGTTTTCTTTGCAATTGCAACACAAAATTTACCTAAACTTCTCATACAGTAATTTTGAGAAGCCTCCAGTTTTCTCACTTCCTAGACTACTGTTTTCAAGGTCAGTTTATTTTCTTTTTTGACAATTGCCTCATTTTCACAGTTTCCTTTCTTGAAATTGAATATTCATGTTCTGAATTCATTCGGCTTGCTTTTGCTGAAATCTAATCATGTTAGACAGCTGTTACAGAGCAGGTGTCTCACAGCTACCTCTTGAAGTAGGTCTCATGCACCACTTGGGACCAAACACAGATCAGCATCTTTTCTTGCAGGTTGTTCTAGGAAGCAGTCACACAGCACATCAAAATCTTTTACCTCTATACCTCGCCCTGACAAGGCATCGATCCAGTCTATAAACAGAGGTTGCAAGTACCCACTTTACTGTCTGTCTTACAACTGCAGCTCCTCTCACCTCACTTAATTTTTCCTGGTCATGTCACAATGATCAGTCCCTGTCCTGAGCAGGGGATCATCAGTATGATCCTACCCCAACACCTTGTTATTAGGGGTTCCACTGCACACTTCTTTTCCTTGGAACATTTTTGTGCCATTACACTTCATATTATCCTTCAAATACAGTGTCAATCCCCCACCAATATGTCCTGTTTTCTCATCCTGTAAGGTTGGTAGCCTGGCAACACCATATCCCATGGATTATCCTCCTCCCACCGTGTCCCTTGGACGACTGCTCCATCAGGGTTGCCATTTGAGCCCAGGAATTCTTATTCCCCCATCCTATTTTTTAAACACCAAGCTCTGCTGTAAAAGCACAGGTATGTTTTGCCCTAGCTGTGTTGCTCAGCATTGCTGGCCGAGGAGGTCTGCAGGCAGTCTCGTTTTCCTTGTTTATTACAATTGGGCTGTTTATTTCCTTCCCAGCCTTTTCAGAGGTGCATAGCCTAGCCTCATTTTAACCATGGCACAGCCTTGCAGCCTGCACAGACCCCTCTTGTCCAGAAGCTTCCTTATCTCCCAAAATGCTTTAATCCTACCTTTCTGCCCCATCACCTCCTCCGTGCATAGGAACATTGGCTCTTTGCCTGCCTCCTAAGCCCTATTTATGGCCCTGGCAGTATTTCAGACAGTGCTACTGCAGAAGCCTGGGATACCAATCTCCTGCCTCCCAACCTGAAGACAGCCCCGCGCCCCGCCCCCCCCCAACATCCCTTTATCAGTACCAACAGCGACCACAAACACTAGCTTCTCCCAGCACCCCCAAATGAACAATTCAAACCTCTCATGAGGTCCCCTACCTTTGTGCACAGCAGGCAGGTTACAATGCAGTTCAGTCAGACATCACAGACCCAGTTGTCATTTTGTCTAATATTAGTCTTCCTTTCTATCACCCGCCTCTTCCTAGCCTTGGAGGCCTCCTGGGTTGCAGGAGAACCCTTGGTACAGGAGCCAGAGGGCTGGTCTTCTCTATGGGGTTAGACATCAGCTCCCTGTCACTCCCAGCTGCTCCAGCGTAGACTTTGGAGAAGGAAACTGCTCTCCCAGGGCCATGGCCTCCCACACTGACAAAAGGACACCCACCGGTCACACAAGGCAGAAATTCAACAAGCTTATCTGCTTTCCAGGGCCCAAACCCCCTTTCTTCTTCCTCTGCCCTTCCCTAGGAAAAACTGTCCCACAAATGGCCCTGTTTCCTCTCCTCTGTTCATTAATCAGGCAGGGAAGGACAGCGAGACCTCTTGCCTATGGAAATTGCAAGGCAAGGATCCTGATAAAAGGCTTAGAGAGCCTTATCCATCCATGTGGTCCTCACTTTCACACCTGCACAGTTGGATACACCAGGATAGGCTGGGTCCAGTTCTGCTGTCTAAGCATAGGGGCCTCAGGCCCTGAGATACCCAAGTTTACCCCACCTCGCTACAGCTGTCCCTCGGTAGGGCACGGGCCACCAGTGGGCTCCGTGTCACATCTGTCGATGCTGTGAGACCTGTCAGAAACCTTAAGGCACTCAAACAGCACTAGATGGCTGTTGTTTAGGCAACTGAACTGAGCTCCTTATGAATGCGAGATTTGCCCTGGAACAGCAGAGAAAGGACCCCAAACTGGAAACACAGAGATGCTTTGGCACAAGTTGATATAGTATACAATAGGTAGTACTTCCTCTGAGCAAAGCAAGGAAGAGTAAGAAAGAATTAAAGACTTTTTTCAGAGCAGAGATACTCAGCTTGATCAACTTGATTCTAGACATGGCTGCTAAAAAATTGTCCTATAATAGCAGTCAAAAAAGGAAATAGCAGTGAAAAAGCAGCCAGAGGTTCTGGGCTTGGCGCTTTCTTTTGGGCTGTCCCCAGTACACACCTCCCAGCAGCTTTTCTAAGCAGGGTAGCAAAGCAGGGGAAAGTCCTCAAACTCTAGGTCAATCCAAGAATGCTCTGGGGTTTGACATCAGAGTATCGATTGTGCCTTTCCAGCAGGTTTTATATCCCTGAGATCAAGGATGTTATATGCTATGCGTTTTGTTATTAGCCACAAATTCTTTGCCATGAGGTTTGTAGTCACTTTTGCATTGTATGTTGTTTTAAGCATGAAATAAGAGATCTCAAACAGAATATCAGAAATAATTATGAGGTTTGAAGGACACTTAACTATTCCTAAGCCTTAACTTTCCGTACACTGATTAAGGGCTTTGTAGGATAACTTCTATGCTTTTGAAGGCATTCCACATCTACACAAAAGCATCAAAAGAAGGCAATCTTGGTGAATAACGTGTAATCTAATTCGCTTTGCTTTTTCACAAAACTACAGTTTCTGCATGTCCCTTCCAAATACAATATAAATGTGAAAATGCATCATTTTTCCCCCTACAAAAACGTTCTGCATGACCAAGGACATTGTCTAGTGCTACAGTACATTGTACCATACTCTCGTATATTGTGTAATTCCTTTTCCATTAAACCATTGCATGTTTTTTCTTTGGATTCTAGCTCCAAGGCCAGCGAGAGCTGTAGACAGGTCCTGCTGGGATTTCTCCCAGAATTTCATGGAGCGTTCACTTTACATTTCAGTGGTTTAAGACATCATTCACTGATGTCTTTTGTGGGTGTCTTTACAAAGGAGCATGCACTTACTGCTTGTGAAATAGCCCCTTTATGGGATATTCAGAGCGACACATTGTAAAATATAGGACAACTAAAAGTTTTCCTTCAAATGATGTAATACCACAGAGTACAGGGCAATCCATACTTAAATACGGATTAATAAAAATGAACTTGAATATGGACTAAATACATAAGTACTTCTGATTTGGACATGACTGAGCTCACAGGTTCTCCGGGGACAAAATATAAGTTGCACAGCCATCCCTGGAAAGTTGACGGGGCTGTGAAGCAATGACTCACCGCACATTCTACTGACTCAAATTATATTCTTAGTTCTCAAGCATGTTATAATTAATAAAGTAATGCACAAGGAGACCAAGTCCTCTTTGGGACTATTTTGCAGTGTCAGTCTTTTGCCTTCTGTGAAATTATTCCTGATCAACATCAATTACATAAGAATCCAGCCAAGGGTAGGCCCTGTATTGTACGAGAACAAACGTAGCAGAGAGGAGTTTCAACAAGTGAGCTCTAGCCTTGATAGGAGGCTGCAGAAGTAGTTAACCAAATTAAACAACACATATCCAGGCACGGAGCAGAACTATTAAAGAAGTCTAGGAAATATCATTTTTGCCCTAAGCCAACACCCAAAGAAGTCATTGAATATTTTTTCACCAGTCCTTCATTTCACAGACTTTTTTCATTAGCAAGGACAAAGAAATTGCAGGTACTGCCAAAAAAAAAACCCCACAAAAAACCAAAACAACAAACTAGTGCTAGTGGTTCGGCAGCAACCTTCCCTCCACGTCTGTGCTGAACTAAAGCCATAACACTTGGCCAGGAAGATCTCTTGTTCGTTGTCCTCCATGCTGTCAGAAGTTAACCCTAGTGCCTTGTAAAACTCCAGTTTGAATCATTAACATTCAGCTCACACAAATCCTCGCTGTCGTTATGCTTGGGCATTGTACTCCCATCACCACATCCCATAAACTACTGCGCAACATTGCAGCACAGCATTCAGCACTGGCCACATCCCTTTCAAAAAATAGTTGTATTTCGATGGCAGATGACAATTATTTAATGTAAAAGCTTCAGCACAAAAATATATTTTTGACCTTTCCAGAGTAAAGATGCATGGGATAGCAGTAATGAAATGTAAAGCCAACTGGCTAAAACTCAGAGGGGTTGGATTGGGTTTTACTTTTTGTTACACAAACCAAAATAAGCCTATTTTAGCACATAGGGACACTTTCTTATTATCTTTAAATGGTGAATAGCCTTGTTTCCAATCCAAAAACTAAATAAATCCTACTTTCAAGCCAAAGAGATTTTTTTTTTTAGTGAAAATCACAAAGGGGAAAAAAAAAAAGAGAGTTGTGGGGTTTTTTTCTCCAGGTTACATGAAGTGTGGTAACCAGAAGCTGCAAAATGTGAGATCAGAAAACCATATGAAGTGATGAAAGTATGTATATAAAACTTAATTTTGCACAGCTCCACCAGGGATAAAAGTACTACCTCAGTGAAAGATATTATTAGAATTTGTAATGCTCTTGCCCTGGAAATAGCTGTCATGTCACCCACCAGGATTACGGCCAGGTGGACAAATAAGAGCAGCAGATGATGATACATGAAAGCAGTAGAGATGGAAGCATTTTTCAGAATTAGACAGCAATGACAAGGGAAATGAAAATGACATGTAAGGTCTAATTGGAATTCCTTTAGTCACTTGGAAAGGATATTAAAAAGCCTTTCTCAAAAGCACTCTTATCAACATTTTCTTCAGGAATTAAAGTACAGCATAATTTAGCGCATAAGCATATTAATTTTTCATTCTGCGAGCAGGTGGCAGAAAGCTTGCAGATATTAACGCCAGCCCGCAAGCTCTTGTTTGAGCCACAGCAGAGAGCAAAGCAGGGGAGCAGCAGGCTACCCCCCATGCCCGGCTCCCCGGGACACCGTCCTGCCACAGCCCTCAGCCACAGGTCATCCACAGCCGTGACCTGGCCATACAAGCTCACTGGCCTGTCAATGCTCAGGATCATAAGACCAGGGCTCACCAGCAAGAAGCTGCAGGAACACAGCTGGGAGGCTGAGCTGGGGGACTACGAAGGGACACATCACAAACAGGGTACTGGGATTTCATTTGTGCTTCTTCATCCTGTTGAAACCATGCAGAAAGCAGCCAAAAAAAGTATTTAAGATGCAATCGTGTGTCTACTGTCTTTGAACACCCACTCGATACACACACACACACACACACACTGTCCCTCACTCCCAAGACGAACCTACCCTTGGAAGCAGTGGCCACAACAATAGCAATGGAGGCTGATAATAAATGACCCATAGGGGGCAAAAGCTGGCTTTTCCAACCCGGTAAGAAGTTTCACCTACAGCCCACATACTGATCAGCTTTTCTGGGAGACAGCAAGGCGCAGAGGTTATGTCTATTGGGGAAGATACTCTCAAGGCAACCAGAGAAAACACTGAAGACAATCAGTCCGGATCCAGTCAGGGTCCTCTTTCCACCCAATAGCTGGGCAAGGACTAGCTCTCATGGACAGGAAAAGCTGCTGATTTTCCTCAGCCACGTACAGTGCACTTGGGGGTCAGTCTTACCCAATCGCTTCTCTGGCAGGACAGGCTCAAGTATCAGAAATACTCTGCTTGTAGCACATATTTGCCATTGATTCTCCCAGCTCAGGCAAGCAGCTTAATTGTCCTTTTATCCCAATGTCTTGCATGAACTCCCAACATCACAGCCCCAGTGAAAAACAGGTAATGTGAGCAGGTACAAGAAAAAAAAAAATCTGACCTGGCAAGATTCATTACTTCTTCACAGCTTTGACCAAGACACAGTGATCCACATAGTGATCATTGCACTGGGACTAGCCTACAGCTGAGCGCCGAAAGAGAAACTGCACAAAGCAGTCACTGAATCACAAACAGGCCCTGAATAACCTGATCAGACGTTGAGGTTAACTCTGCTTTTGGCAAGTGGTTAGATTAAATGACCTCCAAGTATTCCTTCTAATACAGCTATTCAAGCCTATTCTTCCAATAACTCCTTATTGCATCTGACCATTTCTAGCTGTCCTGCATGAGCTGTATGTCCATCAAAAACTTACTGAAGATTCTCACTCTTTTCTAAGCTCATCCTGAGCTATAACCTCACCCCAAGGTCAGTTCTCACCTGTATTGACCTTACAGCAATTAACGGGAATCTGGACAGCTTTTGGGGTGAGAGAAACTAGAGTAGGGACTGTTGAGTTCCCTGCCGCAGTGGTTATTGGAGGGCTCATGTTGTTCCTTCGCACAGTGCAAAATTGGCCTCTTTTGACAGAGGAACAAGTTCTTCTCTGTATCAAAGGAAAATTGACAGGACATACTGGGGGAAGAAACCCCTCCTTTATTGGCCCGCCCCGTTCTTGCTCTCAAACGAGGGAATGACAAAAGGGCTGTGCGCACTCATCATCCAGCCCCCAAGAAAAAGCCTTGGAAACCAGTCTAGTGAAGGTCAAAGCAGAAAGTGCTGTTTTACCAAAACTAACATTTGCTGTAAAAGTACCATATTTGCTGCCTACATAACACTGGAATGAGAGCCATGCAGCTTGATTTATCATTAAATGAGTGTTCAACGCAGATGTGCTTTTATAAGAGTCAGGAACATTTAGAGCTAGTTAAGACATTTCAAAATAGCAATTTAGAATATAATTATAAAAATACTTAGTATAATTCTTTAACCAGTTTGTCGGTTTGCATGAGAAATTCATACACTCCACTGAGATGGCAAGTGGTAACTGGCCAAGGG
>NW_008824807.1:817350-830588 GCF_000699105.1 Pygoscelis adeliae | reverse complement strand
CGCTCTCTCCAGGAGATAAGATCAGACCAGCTGCATCAGACCAACATCCACCTGGCCCGGGAACCCCTCTCCAAGCAGTCACCATAAGCAAATGTCTAGGGAAAAACAGAAATAAGACAAGCTTGTATGATTTTTCTCCCTAAGACTGTCCCACCTTTTCCGTAGTTCCAGCTCAGACTTGTCCCAAATCAGATATGTATGAGGGTTATGAGGGTTTATCTTTTTGTAGTAACCAAGGGTGCTCTCTTCCTACTAATCATTCAGCCTCCCTTGAACTTTTGGTACTCACAACATCCTGTAGTAAAGACTTGGCTCTTCAGGTCAGCCACTTGTTTAGAGAACCCCATGTTTTCATTTGTTCTGAATCTGGGTTGATTATCTTCATTTGATGCCTCTCAGTTCTCGTATTAGCTGAGTTCTGTCCCTGTCTACCCTCCCCGTGATTTTGTAAACTTCTAGCCTATCCACACTTGCACTTCTAGCCTGTACACACCATCTTCTCTAGTCCAGCATCTTCCAAGGTGTGTTAAGCCTTTTGTACAGGAAGGATCATCCTTGTTGCCCTTTTTTGAACCTTTTCCAGGTATATCATAACCTGTTTGGGATGAGAGGATGAGAACTGCCCAGAAAATTCAAGGAGTGAGTACAAAAAAGTATAGTGGCACAATGTTCCGTTTTGTTCCCCATCATGTTAATAACTCCTAACATTTGATACATTGGATTTTTTTAAACCATCACAGAGTACTGACCGCTTAATTATGTCATCCAGCTCCCTCAGCTCTTATCTCGCTATTATTTTATATGTGGAGTTATAATTGTTTTGTTCTTACGTGCATCCCTTAACATTCATCTGTACTGAATTTCATGTGTAATTTTTTTGCTCTGCCACCCAGTCTCACGAGGTTCTTCTACACATCTGTACAGCTGGTCCTGCTCCTTACCAATTTGAACAATTTAATGCCATCAGCAAGTTTTGGCAGCTCACAGCTGACCCCTTTTCCAGGTCACATATAGTTCTGCTGAACTGCTCAGACCCCCTGGAGCTCCTCTGGTGATTATTCTCCGCTGCAAGAACTGCACATTTTCTCCTGCCCTGGTTCCTGACTTTAAACCCACGTAAGGATTTTCCCTCCTGTGGGATGGCCAAGAGTGATATTGTGGGAGGCAGCAAGTGATCATCCCCTACTCTGTGCTAAGCTTCGAGTCTTCAGCTTGTTCAGCTGGGCCCTGCGTCTCTCACACGTTACATTCAAAACCACATCTCTGAATTCCTGTTAACTACATCGGTAACATTTCTGCCTCGCAGACAGAGATTCACAGATACACTGCCTGTTTGCCTACACCTGTTCCTCACGCACCAAGTGCCTGCTAAAAGGGCGTCTACAAATACACCAGTGCAGTTTTAGCAAGATGCTGTCCTCCTGGTTTCAGGGCGAACTAGAGCCTGGTGTGAAAGACTGCTGCAGAGATCTTTCCCGCTTGAACCTGACTGCCTGACACCAAGCACCACACAGGTGATCGAATCCTGAGGAAAGAAAAAAAGAGATACCACTTCTGTCAGTTGTTTTCATTTACTGTACAGTCTTTATGATGTGACCACACCTTTTTTCCCCACAGGACTCTTGCCTTATTTACTGCACAGAATAGTTGGATTTCACTTAGCAGTTATTCAATATTTTGTTTTTCCCTTTATTTTTCTGCATGAGGCACAACTTAGTCCCTGCCCTGGAGAAAGAATTAGTCACTTCCTCCTGTGTTTTTCAAGGCTGTCATCCCTACCAGGTCTCTGAGCATGTCAGAAGCATTCAGACATCAAATGGGGAAAAATACGTGCAAACCCTGCCAGAATTTAGACATGCAGCTGACTGCTGCCACTCGAAAGAGAAGCACAACTGAGAGCCAAACCTGGTTTGCTTCTTTTATCATCTGCGGCATCAGGGAAGTTGTGACATTTTGCCCAAGGCTTTCCCATATGCCTCCTGAGAGCAGAGGAAGAGTAAAAGAGGAAGAACTTGGACTGTCCTTATGGGCTTAGAAGTAAAGGCCACTTTGGTGGACAGTGCTTTGGGTCTTCTACCCATGACCTAAAACCTGACTTCTTTTGCCTCTCAAAGCTAAAATACAGAGACACTAAAGCTTCTCAGATAAAAAGTCACTGGACCTTTTTCCAGCATGGTCACAGCAACATTTTCCACCACAGCATCGCAGCACCAAGGAGATGCTGGCTGGGAGGCAGTCCATCCCCCACTTACAGCAGGGCTATCAGCAAAGCCACGTCAGGTCAGTTGCAGCTTTGTCTAGCTCAGTCCTGAAAAACTCCAAATCCCCTCAGGGTACCTTTTCCTATGCAGCACCACTCTTTTTCCTCAGGTCCAACCCGACCACCCCATGGTGCAGTCCGTGGGCATTGCCTCTTGATATACTGCCTGGCACTACTGGGGGGGTATTTGGGTCCTTCATCTTAGCGACTATTTTTCAAGTACTTGAGCACCTCAGCCTTTTCTGTGTCAACCGTCGCTAGGCTGCCTCCCCCATCTGTGAGCAGATCCACATTTGCCCTGAATTTCTTTTAGCAGCTAGCATACCTGCAGGATTCCTCCTTGTTACCCTTAAAGTCTCAAGTCTTTGCTCCAGCTGGGCTTTTTTCTTCTTGATTTTGTCCTTAGGCACATGAGTGATGCTTTTATACTCTTCTATTGTCTGACCCTGCTTCCATCTCCTGCATGCTCCCAGCCTCGTCCCAGTTGTCTTGAAATGCTGTTTTTCAAAGACATTCAGCCTGAGGCAGACAGCTGGTATGGAAAATTACAGCCCAGTCATAGCTTCTTAGAGTTATAACTAACTGAAACGAGGATCTTCTAATGAGCAGGGTCAGGAAACTTTAATGATTTGTAACTCTAGCCTTCCCACCTATAGTTATTTACCGTCACCTGTTACAGCCAGCACTCACTGTGCTCTGGCCAGAGCCATATAATCCTTCTAAGCAACCCTGAAGTGTATTTGTGTTACCCACATAAATATAGCATTGATCTATCCTAGTAAATGAGTGCGCGCTTGCTCTGTTTAATGTTATTGTATTATCTTCCACTATTTCTGCAGTCCTAGTCATTTTTACTTTATTTCCATGATTTTAATCTTCTTTTCCTCCAGCCACACCTCATTTTATGCTCTCTAGCCCTTGTTGAGTTTTCTATTTGGATTATTATATCTAATATCACTTGCCTGTACTCTGTTCCACTTTTTCTCATTTGACCTCAAGTTGTTCCCTGCCTCTCAAGCTCCCTCTCCCTTCATTTCCCCTCCTGTATCTCACACACATGCCGCTCCCCTGCATCTCTCACACGCAATCAGTTCCTATCTTCATCTTTCTTCTCAGACACAGCTCTTCTGGCTTGACACAAGCTCTCATCCATACCCATTTTATTCCAGCACAATTCAGTGTCACACGTTATCTTCCCTCCTGCCACGGGGAGAGACCAGGCTTAAGTGCAGCATTTCCCTCGGGCACGTTCACTTCTTCGCCATCTGTGCTAACCTCACCCCTCGTCCCCATGGCCAGCAGCTGTCCTGGGCAGCCCGTGTTTGGCAGTCCAGCCCCACATGCAGACATGTCCTCAGTCCACCCACAGAGCCACCAGCCTTTTGGGGCTCTGGGAGAGCTATTCCTGCCCCTTGGCTTTGGTGAATAGATGGGAGATGCTCTAAGCAGAGCAGCTGCTGCATCCAGGCCTGAGCTGGGTGTTGGGTTTGTTTGTTTGTTTCCTTCCTTCTTCTCGGCAGGGACCCAAGATTACTGTTTTACCTGCCGCAAAAGTCATCAGCCTTTCCTGGAGGATTGAGGTCAGTAAGTCATACCCACTCCTCCCACCCAGCTGCTGTAAAGCAGCACAGACATCTGCCCCTTGCTGTTTCTGGATACCACCAGTGACAGCAGGAGGGACACCGTGCAGAGCTCCTGCAGCAGCAGCCAGGGAGAACAATAAATCCAGCAAACTCAGAGGCAAAGCCCCCGCTCTGTACTTTCTGCATGATCTCAGGCAAGTCGTTCAGCTGCTTTGCAGTCCCTAACGAGAACAGCGCTTTCCTGAACCTACTTAGTCTCCCACTGGCCTGTGAGATACCCTGAAAATATATAGAGCACCATGAATATTGATAAGATAAACAGGACTTTGGAATAAGGAATAAAGAAAGCTGCTGGGGAATGTTTTCTATTTTCTTTGTCTGGGGGAAGTGTGATTGCTATCCATTCACTTTGGCAACATCCACCCATGCAGAAGGGAAGATAGAGGGAAGCTGGCAGAGCGAGAGCTCCAGCTCAGGTCTACAAGGACATACCACAGCGAGATTTGCCCACAGCAGATGCATCTTTAGAAAGGAAAGTGCCTGGTTCCCATGGTGGCTGACCAAAAAAGATAAATCCAGGAGCTGCCGAGCAGCTGAGTGTACAGGATCATCGCTCTAACAGCACTGTCCATTGAATTGATTAGTCAGCCCCACACCGAAATCCAGGTCAGGCAGATGGTCTCCTATCGCTGTGCAGATCGCTCTGTATGAGGCAAACGGCCTTTGTGCACTTGTCTTCTGAAGTGTTGCCTAATTTGTTCTTAACTGTTTAAAAATTAAGTGCATCCTCAACCCTTTAGCTACTCGTTTGTTTGCTTCGTTCTGTTAGCAAGTACTAAATATTTAAAAAGGTCGTATGAGGTACTATCTAACAGCAGGTTCAGTTGTTGCTGTGCTGCACATTAATAATTTAACCCCCCGGAATAAAAATGAAGCCTGGAATAGCACATTGGTATAACCTTTATATTACACCGCTGTGCACAGCCACACAGGAGACTACAGCAAGGGGCTTCTGAGACCACAGTGAGACAGCTTGGCATGTACAGACCTCCCCATTCACACCTCCCTCCTCCTCTCCCTCTCACACCTTCTGCCCCCAACTCACTAGGAAAGCATCGAGCCATCAGGCCAAAGAAAAAAAAAAGTCACAGAAGCCATTTTGTGTACCCACAACTCACAACCTGTGATTCTGAAAATGAGCTGCCCCCTTCAGCTCTCCCCCTTCCCTATTTGCTCCACGCACCTGGGAAGGCTGCGTGTCACTCCGAGAACACAGCGGCAGACAGGCAGTCATGCCGCCTCCAGGTAAGCGATGCTTTATCGCAGGGCTACAGGCTGACCGGCATCAGACATGAGGGCGTCTCCCTGTGCATTGAAGGGGTAAGAGACAGAGTTACTGCAGGTGACAAGCTGTAGATTGACCTTCCCCGCTCCTGAAGAAGATTCCCTTTCTTTCAGGGGAATTCTCATGAATGTTTCAGCTTTTATTGCAAATAACTGTCTTGGTCGCTCTTTCAGCAGCTCTCCTTCCACAGGCATCTTCACAGCTGTCGATACGTATCGCTGGAGCCCTTGCAAGGGAGCCAGATTTCCCAGACAGCTCCCCCAGCAGTGCAGAGGCTTCACCAAGCCCCACAGTAGCAGATCATGCCTCCCCGTGAGCTTCTGCTGGGGATTGGGGCAGGCGCGCTAAAAGGAGCTTTGTGACTATAATTATTTAACCTGTCAGCTTGCCTGTACATGTTCAGCGGTGTTGGCATATACAAACTGACTAGGAAAGCATCGAGCCACCAGGCCAAAGAAAAAAAAGTCACAGAAGCCATTTTGTGTACCCACAACTAAGGTCACAAAGGCAGGCGGAGGGTGCTGGGACTCTGCAAGTACAACTCTGAGTATTTGAACCAGACAACAAAGGCTTTGTCAAATTCAAGTTTCTGGCTACAAGATTATTATTATTATTATTTTCTTTTATGCACAAGAGCATAAGACTATGATGTAAGTAAAAAAAGGGAGGGGGGGAGCAAACAAAAAGCCAGAAAGTTAATACAGACTTAACTGGAAACACCAACTTTGCCTCAAGTAACCTGGCATTGGGAGGCACTGCTGGGTAACAATGCTACAAACAACACAGGCAGAACTTTAAAAATAGTAACATGGGAATTATTAGCACACCAGCTTGCTATTCCTCTTCAGCTCTGTAACCCGAGAGGGCTCTGCTCCTGTTGAGCAAAATGTAAGGCACATACCGCGGGTAACATTAAGCTTGTAAGTACAGCACTTCCCACACTGTTAAAATAACCTTTCTTGTCTCTATACACTGGACTTTGGAGTTGGGTTTGTTTTCCACTTTAAAATATCAATACAGTTTTGAGGCAAGCTAAGAAAATTTACTTCACCAAGGTGAAACTGCATGGGTGAGTTACACGTCCTGTTTATTGTGTTTGATCCAAGACAGTCAAGCGGCTCGTGTCACCATGCTGCTTTCCTGCCTCAGCTGCATTTACCCTGACAATACCCCTGTGACAAAACCAGCCCTGGACCATTACTGCAAGGGGGGGCTGATGTGCAGAAGCAACTTTCTCAAGGCCACACAAGAGGCGGCTAGCGGAACAGCAAGCTTAAATCCCAGTTTGCAGAGCTAAGAAGATCCCTTATCAACTGCATTTTTTTTTTCATTGCAGCCAAGCTCATTTGTATTGCAACTGCCTCCCTTCCAAACAGGTGAAATCCCCAGAACAACACCCAGGTACATCACAGAAGTAACAGCTTGGGAGATCCCTGTAATTTCTCGCAGGGTGATGCTGTGAGCACCAGCCCTCAGCTCGACCCGAGACCTGTGCACCTTCCCTGCGCTGTCAAACAGCACCGAGATGCTACAGCTGAACAGAGCCCTGGGGAGGAGGAGGGGGTTCGGAGGCGGGTCAAGCTGCCCTCCCCTGTGGGGAAAAGAAGGGCTGCCAAAGTAGGAGGGGTCAGTGTGTGGGTGAGGGAGAGCAAGGACAGCCACCAGAGCCTGGGGGCCATGGGGACAGGCATAGTGGAATACGCCAAGAGGGCAAGCACAACAGGAGCAATGTGGGGCTTGCTCTATACCAGGTCAGGAATATTTTATCCAGCCTTTCCACTAAGCTGGATCAAGCCCTGGTCCAGTGTAGGCTGGCAACATCTGAAAGGAGATGTGCCAAGGTAGTGTTACGTAGCCAGAGCAGCCAGTTTAAAAAGAGAGCAATACATGAAATTAAAAACGGATTAAGCACCCAAGAAACCCCACACGTGCTACTTCCTTCCCAGAGCAGCTGTAGTGTTTTAATAGTGCATTTGAATCATCCAGCTCTTTTCAGGCTGCCCACTGGGCTGGAAACCTTGCAGTCAGGCACTTGGGTTTCTTCTTCACCCCCAGCTAGGTCAGAAAGAGCCCTTCCCCCCGAGGTTTTCTGCCATCCCCCAGCTAGGCAAAACCAGCAGGGATACAAAGCCAAGAGTTAATGGCTTCACACACGAAACCCTTTAACAACACCCAGGGTCCAACATTTCTTATTTCATTCAAGTCCATTAAAGCCAGCTCACACAGCAACTCATCTATTGCACTTGTCAGCAAACATTGTTTGAAGCTGACCTTCACTCAGGCCGCAGCATCCCAAGATCTGACAACTCAGGCTTCCTCCGAGCCTCACCCCAAGCTCAGAAATGCACCATTTGGCTTGAGGATTTCAAGCTCTGTTTGCTGACGATGAACATTGCATATCCGAGCCCTTCTTTATTCTTAGCTAGTTACCAGGGGCTGCCTTTGCTTGGTTCATTGATTTATTCCCTTCCTCAGCCTGCTGCAGATGACCTTGCTCTGCTCCACACCCCAGGAAGGCCATGCTCTGCAGCAAGGAATCTCATATGCCCTGATCTGAGGCATGCAAACACACCGAAACACCTGTCCCCCCTTCAAATAGCAGAAAGGGCTGCATACACATTAGGGACAAAGGAGAAAGCAGTGGTCAGTGTTAAATGAACATTTTACATAGAGTTACCTGCTGCATTTTAGAAAGAGTTGTCGGGGTAACAGAAGCTGGTTTGAGAGGTTTTTTTAATTTAACCCTTTGTTTTTGTAGGACAAAAAAAGCTTACTGCCTGCTATACAAATCAGATATTAACACTATCCTGTCTAAAAAGGCAGTTTATGTAACCATAAAGCCTGGATTTTTATTATTTTTTATTTACTGCTATAGCACCAAGGAGTCACAGGCACTGCCTAAATAGGCGTACACCATTCACCTTGTCACTATCCAGAAAATTTTTCAAGAATGGCCAGTGAGTTTGGGAGCCTTAAATTCATAGTGCTCCAGATGACAAACGTTGTGAAGAGAGTCATTATTTTTTAAATAAAGGTCCTTTTAAAGTGCCCCATGTTGGAACACCAATAAATCAAGGCCCTTCAAATCAGTAGTTAATTATGAATGTCTCAGCCATTGGCCTTAACAAGCTTGCAGCAGAATAAGTAGTGTGTGTTGTTAGTAAGAGAAAATCCTCAGTTAGGCTGGGCAAGCTTCAAGCTAGACTATTTAGACTACAGGAACTTTATATTTGCCCATAGAGTATTCCCCTGTGGCATAAAAAATGGTGTATCGCTAATATTCTGGAGGGATAAAGATTATTTTCCCATTAATAATAATAATAATAATAAATACCTTAATCCAATCTAAACTTTTGAAATATACCCAAACAACAGTCCCTCAGTAGAATTCCCACTTGTTACATCTGCCATAGCTCCCCCTCACAAGTGATCTTACCTTACACAGTTCACGTCAATTATTTCAATTTTTTCAAAGGTATTTTAAAAATACTACATTATTTGTGACTCCTACCAGTGAGCAACTGAGAGGTGATGAAGGAGGCAAAGAGACAGAGGAACACGAGCAAAGCTCCTCAGCACTCATTTAGGCGTTCGCCTTAAACAGTAAACTGCATTAATCCTCAGAAATAAGAGAGGTCAGTGTGCTGCTTCTGCCTGTGATGTGTTCAGCCTAGACGGGGCCTTTGCTGCCAGGAGGCCGGTCCAGCTGGGAGGGAAAGATATTAGAAAGCCACTGAATCAGCCAAGAGACTCCCTGCAGATTTGCTTCATTTTTCCAAGTCACTGCCAGCTTCCTGTAGTCTCCTCCTGGATGCTTTTGACATGTCAGCTGCTAAAAGGACCAACGCCACTCCTTTAGGAAACTAGAAATAAGGGAATAAGGAAGGAAAAATACTAACATACCATTAGATACTAGCAGCAGCACTAGGAAACTGCTGTCCTGAGATGCTCTGCTGTCAAAGCTATGAAGGGCACCAGGACTCGAGATGAAGACTTTTCCTTTCCTTCTTCAGAGAGAATCGCCACAATCTGTTTTGACAATGTGACCCGATATTAGATGCAGGAGAGTTCATGTTTGTTTTCCTACGGGCAACAGACTGTCCAGTACACAAAGCTTTCAGTACATTGACTGTTAAGTGCTCCATGAAGAGGAGAGGAATTGCTGCTCTTCGCTTTTTGGCACTGCTGTTGACTAAGCACCAGTGACATGCCTGCCTGAGATGCATACAAGGAGGGAGCACTACCCATATCTGGGCTTTCAGCCGTTGGGCTCGCTGACACCACTTTAGGCAGCCTCTACACGAGCGTGCGAGGATCTGTATTTTACCTGAGTCCCAACAGGAACAAATAGGCAGGTTGTGCTCACTGGAGCCCTTCTCCTTCCCTGAGGAGTGATGGATAGTACACTGGCATGATCCAAGTAGGGATAGTGCAAAAAGTAGGAATTAACAGCCAGTTTCTGTCATGGCAGTGGGTTAATGCAAAGTGCTGTCTTACACCCTCTAGTGGAAAACATTTCTCCAAGATCTGCAAAGCAGAGGACAGTCAGACAACAAAACAGCAGACAATAAGAGATATTTTGGTTGGAACAGGATGGATGGGACATAAACCTCAGGCTGCGACAAGCTGAGTGGCCACCAGGACAGTAGATGAAGTAGAGAACCCAAATTCTATTTAATTAATGCCAACAAATAAGGGGGAAATATTTTGTTGTATTTATTTTGAATATAAGAGTTCACTCATTTGTTATCCCTAAGTGAGGGACTTGAAGTCTTCTGTGCACTCCCATGGAAGTGAGTTACAAGCACTTACCTCTGCTGAGCTCCAGGTTGCCCGACATGTAACGAACAGGTGGGATCACCTGCCCTTCCACTCAGCCCTGTTCCTTCTCCAGGAACCCTTCTGATTCCCTACGTTACCCTAAGGGCAGGGGGGTCCCCTGCACTGGAGAATAAGATACTGTTTATTTTTAATAACTTCCAGTGGCAGTCACACACTTGTTTTACAAGATAATCCACGTCCAAAGCTCTGCACAGAAAGAAACCACTGGTTATCTGTCTTTTCCCTCAGAAGTGTAACAGTCCCAGATTGTGTGGGAAAGATGTGTGGGTAACTGAACCACACACATAACCTGTCATTTACAGAAAAAGGATATCATGAAAATGTCATTTTAGTTTGCTCCCCCTAGCCTACAAACACGTGGCATAGAAAGCTGTGGATCCGTCTCCCAAATGCCATTACACAGCTCTGAAACCTCCTGCCAAATTTTGAGCATAAACTACTATTCATTTATTAGAGTTGTTTGTTCTCAATAAGTGACCCTTCTAACAATGAGAAGAACTCAAAGACTTCCATGATTTGCAGACAGTCCAGCATTTGGCAGCCTTCTCCTGTCCCCAAAAGGCAAAATTTGGAAATGTAATTGGTTGGGTGTTAGCTAGGCTCCACTGCAACACACTTTCAATCTAAACACATTTTAAAAACCAGCTTGCTTCTCTCTGCCCTCAACTATTCATAAAAAAAAAAAAAGCTGTTTGTTTTTAGCACCCACCCAAGAACTGTTTTTTCCACCAGGGTCCCTATGTACTGCAGCAAAGCACAGAAGTGGTATGACAAGCCCCCTATCACCAACCCAATTTAAAGGAAGGTTGCTTTCTAGTTAATGACATGAGTAGCCTGCAATTAACTGGACAGAGGGTAAACTACATCAGCTCTAAACCCAACTGATGCCAGCATATTTTAATTTTGTCTAGCTTGTCTACCTCATGGGTTTCTGTGCATAAGCAGACCTGGGGTCCTACCAGCACAGGGGGAGCTCCACAGGCTACATGGGATGCACCAAGAAGGACGCTGTAGCAGAACAGGAGCATGATCAGCTCCAGCATCTACAAATGTTATTTTCCTGATTGTTCCTGACTTTAACGTTTTTATCACAAGCCCAGCATCCTTCCTAGGAGTTCTATTCCTGAAATTGCTGAAGATGGGAAAGGAAGTTTCAGTCCTCCATCAACGGAGCAAACAACTTACAAGTGGCCCCTGAGAAAGCATCTCAAGAAACAATCAGACAATCCAATATGCATTATAAAAGATTCAGGACTCCGCAGCCTCAGACTGCCTACATTACTTAACTCATGATTTTTGAGCATTTGAGACTAGCAAGGTTCAGACAGGGAGGAAACTTTGAAAGAAGTAGAAGGTCAGCATATTCCTGTACCATACCTGCTGTTTGATCTGGGTTCCCAGCCCTGATGCGTATTTGACAGCTGCTCCTCAATCTCTAGTTCACAAGAATCAGTGGTTGGATACAAAGGCTCTGAACAGTCCCAATCTTTTTTTTTTTTTTTTAAAAAAGCCAACCTCGTACATAAGCCTGATCCAAGATATTTGAACCAACTCCCAGATTTTTAAGCACCTTCTTTCAGGTGCCTCCTGCCTAGAAAAAGAAACCCATTCTCCTAGGGAAGATTCTGCTTTTATGAAAAAGATGTGAAACTCAGGACTGGGGCTGGGCATGATAGCCTAACTTTCTTTCAGCAAAGAAAACACAGCAATACCGTAGGTTAATCTGATTTATTTGATCTCTCTTGAATCCCTGCCTAGTTATCTTTGCTGGTGCTGCAGAGGTGGCATGATCTTGACATACATGAATTTCTGTTGCAAAAGGGATTGAGAGCACTAGGGAGGAATTCTGTGGGAGGGGGAACAGTTGTTAGAGCAGATACCAACTGCAACCATAAATAAAAACTGTAAGAAATACAAGTACTAAATTAATTAGGAAGCAGCTAACAAGATCAGAACTGAAAGTCATACTAATTTCAGGAAGCGCTCAGATTTTCATACGCGAGAGGTAACCAGAAGAGGCAAAGTTAAACAATTACCACTTCACTCAACCCTGGCATTAAAACTTCTAATTTTTTGAAGAGTTGACATATATTTTTAAACACATTGTCCTTGTGCCAAGGACAGAAATTCCAACCTCAGAGTGATTAAGTGCTGAGCTGAATGTACAGCTTCACAGACGAAGAAGTAATCAATACAATATGCTAACTGGCAGCTCTTGACCAAGGCACAGAGGACAAAAGAAAGAGCAGGTGCTTGAGGTAGACTATTAAAATTCCAAGGATTTACCATTATAAAACATGCACTATTGTGGTACATTGTTGATATGGAAACAGAAACACCTTCAAGACAAGTATAAAGAGGGGAATCTTGCAAACAAGTTATAGCGTACATAGCCTTTTTCCAATATGGGATCGTTTTGTGTTTAAGTCTAAACCAGCACAAGAAAAATTCCCCAAAGGAATATGTTAAAGCATTTCTGATGACTGTGAAAGCTATATTAAAAGGACAGCTGGAGTTTAGGAGGCATGAATTTAATGTTCTTTTATCTGGACCCATTTAACAGCTTCATTTTCTCTCAAAAACAGACGTTGTTAGTAATAGCATGTGTACACCTATACCTATTCAAGAGACTTGCTTTTTAAGTACATATATCAAAGGAACAGAGTTATTTTTATGTTTGGGTTAGCAACAAATCCCTGTCCTTCCCAAACAAAAACCATGCTTTTTCCTAATTTCAAGGCTGAAAAGCTGCAGTATTCCTTACTGGCAGTGGTAGCAGGGACTACACACATCACAGCCACTGCAAAATGGAAAAGGGCGATGACACATCCTACCAATGCTCTGCCTGACACGCTGGCTTATTTGCAGTCTAAACATTGGATTCAGGGTTGAGCAAGTTAGCTGGTACAGGATTACACAAATGTGCTTATATCTGCATTACACCTGAAGAACTAGTACTCACCTCTACACAGAGCTACTGCCTGGACCCAATGCAGAGCTCAGTGGAGCGCGATGGAAGGAAGCCAATCTCTGTGACAAAGCGCCGAGCTCAGGAGACACGGATGTTCTGGTTTTTTTCCAAAGGACAAAGAAGGTCTCTATTTGGTGAGTTTGTGTGTCTGCCACCAGCTATTCCTTGTTTTGTTTGCCCTGAAAATGCTACTGGAGTGTCTTCCAGATATTTGGGGGGGGAAAAAAAAAACTAAAG
>NW_008824807.1:794424-817297 GCF_000699105.1 Pygoscelis adeliae | reverse complement strand
CCCCCCCCCCCCCCCCCCCGAAACGTAAGAGAATTTGTTTGATTAGCTCCAGGAGCTTTGTTCTCTCCTTACAGTATGTGGCTGAGTTGCAGTCACACACTGATGAAGACTTATTTGGGAAAGTGAAGTAAAGAAATAAGGCAAAAAGTGAATAAGCTCCAGCAGTGTAAGACCATAATTCAGAAGACACTAAAATTTACAGCATGCTTTCTAGTCTGTTGGATTGATTTGGTATTGACAGCAGAGCCTCTCTGGCAGAAATAGCACCAGATGACACATTCCCATTTCCACTAAGTAGTAAAAGGTCCGTAAGAGAAATAATCAAGCTGTTAAACTTAAAGGAATGGGGAAAATTAACGCAGACTGTAGACAAATGCACCATGACAGTACTGCAGGCAATGGATGCTAAAACTGATTTAGTAATTACAGCTTCGGTAGGCTTGAAATTAAGACTGGAGACACAACAGAAGACATGCAGTTCATCGAAGACCGTTAGTTGCAAGAACAAGGTACGAAACCGCCTGAGGGCCGATGTTAGCACAGGTTGACTCCAACGCCATTTTTGGTACGCTGTGCTAGTCAAACAAGACATGCGACCCTTTGCATTTCTACAGGCATTAGGCAGTGCACCATCACCCTCTGCCCACGGTGTTGTCCAGGTGCACTGGAAGCAACCCACAAGCAGTCCTCTCTGTTGTGGCAACTCTTAGGACACACCTGAAGCCTACCTATCCAGCCTACCACAGTAAGCCAGTTCTAGTGCCTTTGTCTCAAGCACCATCATGGCACACTGTCTGTAGTCTTGACATGGCTCTGACTCTGTACTGGTTGCTGGACAAGCCTGAGGCATCTCTTAAAGCCTTTTCATTTGCTTTACGAAGCTACCTGCTACTTACTGCAGTAGTAGAGGCTGCACAAACAAATAGGAAGGCAGGCCCTGACCCAAAGCCAGGTTCAGACAGAGCTGTGGCAAGAGCTGCCTGCAGGGTCTGCACAGCCACCACTGTCACAAATTGGCTTCTCTTACTGGGAGACAGCAGATATTGATGGGAGTTGCAACATATTATCCCTATTGGGATTCCCTCTTTGCTATAGATCGGTATATTAAATAAAGGTTATTCAGACCTGGTTTTGCCTCAGGTCAAGCAACACAAAGGGATACACTGAGCCTGGATAAGCACAATCCTGTCATAGACCTGCATCCTCTAATTCTTCACATATCTGATAGTGCTCACTGCTCTAAGTCCCGCAAGCCCCAGTATGACTACGGGCTACATGAGGGGGGACAGACCCATCCACAAAGCCAGGGCAAGAGTCAGAGCCTTGTTGACACCGATGTAGGGTCCTCATGTAGGAGGTGGAGAGCTTCTTGTGCTCTTGTCCCCCTCTGCCCCCCAGAGGGGGTTGTCAGGCAAGTCTGTGTCCTTGAAGTGGATCACCTCCTATATTTTTTGGTAATTAGTTATTTGCTTCAAGTCCAACCCAGTATTATACAGTTAGTCAATCAGACTGAAACCTCTGCTAAGGGCTATCCCAGGATATTTTTTATTTTGAACCTGGGGGGGAATCAACTAAATAAATACCAATGCAGTGAGAGAAGACATTTAAGTTTACTACCAAACAAAACCTGCTAACTGCTCCTCCAGAAGTTGTTTCAGTCTTAAATACATATTTTTAAAAAATAAGTTTTCAAATAGCTCAGTTTCTTTAATTTTAAATAGCTAATGTTAATTTTTGTTGGAAAACACAAAAGTCTGTAAGTAGTGTAAGCTAATGGCTCAGAGAATTTGGTCAGTAGTTCTACCAAAAAAAATAAAGCAGATAAAAATCCTATCAGCACTAGGTAAGATTATTATACATAGCCATTTCAAAACTTCAGAAACACTGTATTTATGCTGTTGGCACAGTCCTAAAATGGCAAGAATAAGTTTTGCAGCAGTAGGTACTTTCTAGGCACATTTTCTCTTCTTCACTTCAATTTCTCTCTGGCTTTCAGTAGCAACTTTAATTACATTCACACTTACCATTTGCTCACTGCCAAGTAAAAGAAAGGCAAAGTAACATGGAAGTCAAGTAAAAAGGAGTAGAGTTACACATAGTATCTATAACTGGTACTGGTGATTTGACCACTACATAAGCATAATACCTAAACATACAAAACGGTTTCTTACCATTTCTTCTGCTTTACACAACTCTAGAAAAAATTTGAAGCAGAGGTCCAGAGTTCTAAGGCCCTTAATTATCTTGACCGAACTGAATAACTCATCTAATGAGAACTTACCTAGAAAAGCATCCAATTTCAATTTGAGTATACTAATAGATGGTGATCTTACCTATTCCCTCAGTAGCAGGCTCACAGGGCTCCTCATCCTCAACCATCAAGGTGCTCTATCTTCTTCCACACTCAAAGTTTCCTTCCTTCTTCCAGGCATTCCTCCTTATGCTTTTCTCCAATACATGAAAACCCTTACATCTCTCATTTTCTTCCCATACAGAAATATATGCAGCAAGGCAAGACTCTTCTGTTTTCTTAACAGCTAAACATGTAACAGAGTAATTTTCTTAGCGATTTTTTTTTCTAGACTTCCCAATACTTGATTTCTTTTCTGACTCCCTCCCAAAACCTCAACATCCTTTAAAAAGCATTTCATGCAGTTATTCAGTACCTGTTTAACATCTGTGCATGATGCTGGCAATGGTAAACCTTATGTAGCCAAGAAGCAATTAATCCTTTTGTTATAGCACTTCACCAAGAGTTTAAGTTCAACTGTTTGTTCAGAATGAGACCTGTATCTTCTTCCAGTTTCCAAGCAACAGGCTCTCTGCTGATGTGGCCCACATGATTTTTTGTTTCCCCCTAGAGGGGCGTGTTTACATTAAGGCTGTCTTAAATCAGCAAAACCATCATAGAAATAGATTGCTGAGTAATTCCAGTTTCACATACACGATTATACCTACCAGGGTAAAGTGCTAACGACTCTTACCAAGACTCAGTGTCAAAGAGTTTGAAGTACACAAAAGGAACAGATATTTTGCTCCTGCTTTTCTCGGTCACGTTCTCTGACAATAGGGAAAGCTTCCCTCTCACATTTTCCCCAGATGTTCCCTGCATGAATGGCAACTTTAGGAGTAAAACCCACCATAGGAATAATGAGGGGAAGGGACAAAACCAAGGCTGGCAGAAGAATGGCTCACCTTTCTTCTGTGCCACAGGAATACACTATCCTGTCACTGCAGCCTCACAAGGCACACTAAATATGATTACAAGCACTTTCCTCCTCTTTTTAAGCCAACTGGAAGATCAATGACAGGAGACATCACAATGTCAGCTCCTGCTGTAAAACATGCAAAGGCTAATTATGCCATGAAGCAGACCCCAGAAACATGCGCTCTTGCGGGCAATCTTTGTACACTTGAGAGGCACTTCAATACCTAAACAAAAACCTCAGCTTCTCTACATATTTATAAGAGGGAACTTCACTTCCTTTCATTAGCCACTTTAAAAGCCCAGAGTAAGCTCTCACTGCAGCCAGACTTGGCCCTTCACATGAAAGCTGTTTGGCCAGGGCAGAGAAGAGCCTGGACTGTAAGATTCAATTTCAAGTTGTTTCAGTAACAGTGTGCTATTGATATGCCCCTTGAATACTGCCCAGAGCCAAGAACACCCACACGGTATAAAGACATAAAGCACAATGAAATCTTAAGTGAATTGGTCAATTCTCCCTTCACTTACACCAAGGCCAAGAGTATCTCCATTAAGTAAAGAGTAGCGAGAATGAGACCCTGTAAATCTCCAGGAAGATTATGCCAGCTGCAAACAAAAGCTACTTAGAGTTCGTTTTTGCTCACTGACACTTGTAAGATAGTAAAACATAGAGCGGGAGGAGAGGAAGCCCTTCGCAGAACTGACTGTCCCATCCACATAAGACAAGAAAATAGTAAGGACTGCCCCAAACTTCATTGTCTCTAAGCATATTACCAAACCAATTGGTTTCAGAAGGGGTAGACTGCTATTTTCCACAGCTACTTCAGTGCAAGAGGAATGGGACTAAAGACATAAATGGGTGATGTGCACAATTGGGCAGGCATTTTTTTAGCCAAGTAACATGAGGAAAAAATCTGTGGAGTAGCACTTTGCTGTAGGAGGTAAGAGAGAACTGGTGCAGTTGCCATTATTTGACATTGCTGATTTTGTACACCATTATTACAAAGGAAGAAAAAAATTATATTTGCAGTTGCAAGTGAAGTTAAAGTGCATTTGTTGATGTGGAAATTACTAGAACCTTTATGTTCAGACTTGAGGATGTTTCTAAATATCACCTGCAAAATGTAGGCAGCTTAACCACCTCAGAAGCTGAAAAGGTGTATTGCATGCTCTCTGTTGTTTCAGCCCATGTGTTAAATGCACATGAATAAATTTGAGTCAGGGAACAGTACCCATGAGCAGACAGCATTTCAGACACCAACTCAAAACTCTAAACATTGCTAACAAGTCTCAAATCAAAAGGGTTTCTTCCCCCATTTTGGACATAATAAACTTGGTGCTTACAAAAGGCTCTCAATGGTTTACAAACCAACAGGCTTTCCAGAAAAAGGCCTGTGAAAGTACTTGCCTACTCAAACATCAGAAGTTCGCCAGTAACTAAGGCTTCTTTAATACCACTGATTTCTGCCTCCAGATTTGAGTGAAAAAAAAACCTAACAAAAGGCCCCTTACCTCAGGAGTTAAGGAGGCTTTTCCTGTAACTCTCTCCTTCAAAGGGTGATGTTGATCCAAAGTTGGTCATTTAGATCTAGCTACATCAGATCCTCTGCAAGGAGCACAGACCAAGGAGAGAATCTCCTTGTGGCAAGAGGTCATTCACATGCACCTCTTTCAGGACCAAAGACATTCCACTGATAACAACAGTGGGAGATCCCAACACAGAAACAGATGAAATCACAAGCTCCCCCACCCTGATTTCCCTGGAGCACAGGTTTCACTTCACAATTTTAAAAGATTTTGCTGGAAGACTCCTTAGGAAACCAGAGCTGAACTGCAGCTTCAGCAAGGTACAAGATTTAAATTTAAGATGCTGCGGGCAAAACAACCAAGTCTTTTCTTAGGGCTGCAGGAATTTCTTGAGAAGAATTCAGAGGGGTGCAGAAGGAAAGAAAGGCAGAGTGCCTCTTGCTGAAAGGCACACTTCTGCCACATCTTCAGTAGAGAACCGTCACCCAGTGTAAGTCCTCCCCTACTCTCAACTGGTGGAAGGAAAAAAAAGGAAGCAGCAGCATTTATCTGAAAGAATTTCCAGGACTTTTTTTTTTTTCTTTTTTAAATCCCCCAGGGCACAGGGAAGGAAGGCCTCAACTGCAGAAGACTTTCAAAAGTGAGGCTGTGCACCAGGTTACAGGAGCTTGGCTGAGTGATACTGGGCAAGGGCTTCTGTTGCACATTAAAAGCCAGTTAGGGTCTATACAGCTGGGTTCCCATGTACTTACCGCCTCACCAGCTTCTCTTTCTGATGAGCAAGTTCATTTACCAACTTACTCAGCAACAGTAGTCTTGTAAAGTGTACATGTAACAAGTCACAAGTTGTTCCATTTATTTGAGTAAATATCTGGTAAATAAAATCATTGGTAAACATTACAAAATTAAATACATTAAAAAAGCTTGCCAGTATACATAAAATTCACAAACATGTACTTCTTTTGAAAAATAAAATATGTTCAGAGCATCCTTGATATAAAATGCCTGACTAGTGTCACCTACCAGCATATGGTAGCTTATTGAACATTTTAGTTCGGACATCTTCCAGGAGGGAGCAGGGATCTCTTCTGTTCTTGCTTTTACAAGTAAGAGAGCCCAAGTGAAGAAGTCTCCCCACTTCTCAGGGCAGAGCCATAAACAACGACTGTAATATTCTTTGCCTACCTTAATAGGAGAGGAATCTGCATTCGATTAAGACCACATCACTAAATGCAAGACAGTGCTTGTAATTCATTTTGGTAGCATTGCTTTTCCTCCACTGTGAAGCAGCTTTTAAACAGTGACAGACATTTCTTTAGATATCACTGCAGGCCCTTATTCAGTATAGGTTACCACAGTTCCAAGACACCATGAGGTGGAGAGGAAATGATCTGGCAAAGCAAAGTCAAGCAAATAACTTTGTCTACTAATTAAGCCCTTAAAATTCCCAATTCTCATATGCTGCAGTCTAAACAAGGAGATACGATGAAATTCTTCACTGGGCTGCTTTCAGGGTATTTAGAAAAATGGCAGCACTCATTTTAGTAATTTAAATTGGTACCTTCTGGTAGCAAATTTGCAATAACCACCATTTAAATAATTTACTGTAACAAACTTTTCCTTCCATCCATGTGAAACAGTATTCACAACCCACTTTATAATTTATGTACAGACAAGCACAAGAAACTTGACATCCATGAGTTAAATGTACAACCAACTTAAAAAACGTTATCCAACTAGTTGCATGGAGAAGTCTCCTAGCTCTGTAAATTTACAGGGTCTTCTGGTTCACCACGTAGGCTTGCTGCCCCTCATCACTAACTCTTGGATTCTTCACTTGCTTCAGTAATCCTCAAGTGAAAGTTGAGCAGCATCCAAATTGTTGATATTCTTGATTAAAAAAATTGACACTTAAAAAAGAACCCTTAAAACACACAAAAGAAATTCCTTGAGTCAAAACTGAATGAAACCAAAGTTGTGGAGAAAGACAGCTATTTTAATAAAGGTCTTGTATTCAAAGTCCTATTTCCCTTGCCATGTCTTTTACAGAGTGCTACTACTTTGAGTTATTTATATACTCTTCTTTTGAGGGGGACTGAGTTTCCTCATTCCTCTTATCCGAGTTAGCAGCTCTTTGATAAATTCCTAGGAAAAAAGATTAGAAAATGAGTAATTTTTATGATCCCATAATACCATGCTTTTGAATTAAAAAAAAATCAAAGCAAACCATACATTTTCATTTAAGCTTTTACAGCTAAGCTGGACTTTCTCTGGCCTGATCTCCAGGAACCTTACATGCATGCTCTCATCACACAGCGGAGGTGTGAACAACTAGCTTTTCCTCTGCATGAGTGTTCAGGCTCAGTCACTAGCCATCTTTCAGGCTTTTACTACACAAGGCCTTCTACCAACTATTGAATCAAGCAAAATCTATGGCTGGATACAACACAAAGTCGAAGCAGACTTTCACAGTTTAAGCCTGCACAGGAAATCAGCACTCCTGCCAAAAGAGGTGTTTCTCTCACCACTCTCTATGCCGGCACTAGCATTTTGCTTGGCTGCATACTCAGCTGGAACAGAAAGCCGATCTGGCTAAAAACTCAGCTGTTTTTCCTCTTGCCCTGCTACTTTCCAAGCTGGCTCAGCTCTCCAACCAGGCTTACCACTTAGCCCCACACCACTCGTGCCAGTCTGAGGCAAGGCAGGAATAAGGAGCCAGAGGTAGCACCACTGGCTTATGCTGGGTGAAACTGGTTGTGGAGCTCAGTGAATGACACTATTCTAAAAAAAAATTATATATATATTTTCATGGACAAAGTCTTTATTCACAGTGATATTTTCCCCAGTTTGATGAGTTTCTCTTTTTAAATTGTGGGAGAACAGAAGCTTACAGAGTTGTACCATTATCTGAAATCCTTTTGGTATACAATTTCTTATAACAACTGCAGATGCATTAAAAGCTAAATCACCCCCTTACTGTCACATTGGGAGAATAATGTTTACCCATAGTATTATGTATACACCTACAAAAAGGTTCTTATGAAATCATTTAGCTATAAACATGGAATGTAATTATGGATTCAGTCAGTCAGGTTGATGTGAAAGTACAAAAAGCGTGACTTCCTAGCTGAATGCTTGAGGCTAAAGATTCCAGTGAACAAGGTCACCACCTAAGTGATGCAGTACCTTTCCAAAAAGTCACATTGAAACTTATATTATCCAGGTGCTACACTGTGCATGAGGAAAGTCTCTGTAAATGTGTACTTTAACTTAAGAAGTGTCAGGTTTTTCTGGTGGGACCACAATCTCGGCAGGTATCACCTCAGCAGAGCAATTTCCTTTCCTGACAGTTTATGCACATCTATACTGTACTGCATGTACTTTTGCACCATAGTTATCATTGCACCCACACCAGCTGTGGCTTCAACTAATAGCAGCAAAGGCAGAGCAGCATACACCTCAGTGTGGGCTACAAAGGCTCACCAAAAACCTTTATGTTCTGGCCTCCACTCCTGAACTAACTAGATCAAGGACAGTACAGGAATACATCTATGTATATCAATATTGCGCTTCCCATCCAGATAGACAGATAGCCTAGAGAGATGATCGGAAAAGCAGATTTGTTAAGACCCCCAAATCCTCCCCCTCCATCTTCTAGAAGCTGTCTTTTTCCACATAGGCACAAGCCACTGCAACAATATCCACTCAACTTGTCAGAGTACAGTACTTATCTATTCAGAGGTCAGAAAAAGGAGGGAGACAGGTTTACTCCAAAAATTCACAGCTTTCAATGCACTATGCATTGATTCTGTGCTACCCTTTCATCATTGTAAAGACCTGCTAGATAATGCAAAACTAATGTGGCATGGTGCTGTTCAACACATCCTAAATACACTTTAAGATTTTTTACTACCAAACTTAAATGAAGCGTTTAAGTGAAATCATTATAGAAATAAAACTCTAAAGTGATCTTAAGATTTTTTTACTTGGGATTAATGCAATTAGTATTGCCTTTCAACAGCTCTTTCCATAAAAACCTATGCTCCCATGCCAAAACATCAGATTAAGACAGCTTTGGGAAGGAACAGGCTGAAGTTCAGTCTTCCCTTTGAATGACTTTATTATTCATCTGTTAAAGCCACAAATACTCTACACCACCTTCACTTGCCATCAAGGCAGCAACAAGACACTGCAACTGGAAACTGTCCAACTGATTCACAGAAGTCAAAAGTAAGAGCATTACAGGAAGGGGCATCTGCAGAGTGGACAGGGACTTCTACGGTACTCTGACTGTACCCATTTGGGATGGCCCTGTTTGAAAGGCACCTCTACCATTTCTCTGTCCGTTTTTCTCCACAACTCAGAAGGATTTGGAGCGAGTTTCCCTTGGATATAAAATGCAGCCCAGGGGTCAGTTGCTTTTCAATACAACATCACAGCAAGGGAGGGGAGTTCCTCCCCTTATACTCTGAAGCAGTACCACAAGCACCTTCTTTTGTAAAATAAGACATTTGCTTGAGGTTTTCAATATTAAAACCTCCTAGAAGCTTCTTAATTTTGCCAAAATAAATCAAACTGTAGGGGCAACCCCCTAACCGGATCTGAGGTAACTGAGGCTGTTCTTAAGGAAGGGGAAGGGAGCTCTATTCACTTGAAGAAGTACATGTAATAATTGAAAATGCTTTACCCCTCAGGAACTATTTTTCTTGAAATAAGGTCTGCAGTACCAAACAGTAAAACAAGAGCATTTTGTATGTGGTAGACATTTTACATAATGCAGTAGTGCTGTTGTGCACATCCCGTGGGTGAGCAAACCACAGCGCTGGTTCAGTACATTTCTGATTTAAGTATCATTTGGCATCTGATGCTTGCATGGAGCCAGCTGTCATTAACACAGCTGTGCTCCAGTGCTTGTGCCTTGCTTGTTTTGCAGCTCCCCATCAAGGAAAGGCAGCATTCTAGAAGAGATGCACATTTTCCCTCTTGGAGGCAGGAAAGGAGACTTCACAGAATTTCAGTAAGCCTTCACTTTATAACTAACTGACTCAGCTTTATGACATACAGCAATACCCATTTGTTTTCTTTAAACATCACTCAGATTGCAGTTTTATTCCTTGTGGACATCCGAGTCAAGGCTTAATAGAAGGCTTAATATCCACATCTCTCAACCTCATACACAAAAATCATTTTACATAGAGCATTTTCTTGAAATCCCCTCTAGAAGGTATGCTAAAGTTTAGCATCATGCATTTGAAAGATGACCACGTACCAATCTGTGTTAAAAGTAGTTCTGTAACACAGGTTGGATTATCTACTTATATAATACTTATTAAATGTTTTCCAACTCTGAATTAAATAATTCAGCTAAAGATTCAAGAACTTAAGAATTATTCTTGGAGGGCTACAGCCAGAAATACACAGGTCACATCTACTTTTAATAGAAGAAAAATCTCATACCAGCACTTCGGACCTTGGTAAATGGAAAAAAAAAGCAAAAATGTACACAAACTCAGTTTAAATTCTTTTTGCAGATTTTCTGCAAAAAGGCCACCTTTAAGTAGAGTTTTGTTACAACTATTGGGAGTCCTGTTAATTTATAATACAGAATCATTGTTTCTAGAAGATGTCTTTCCTATTCTAAAGGCAAATTTAAATGAGAGAGAGACTAAATCTATAGTTCATTTGAACTCATCTATATTAAGCCTTAGGCATTTGTCTTCTCCCTTCTCTAATGCTTTCCCTTGAATCAAAGGCATTCAGTTCAGCAAACGCATTCATCTAATGCAGAATAAAAAAAAATAAAGACGACAAACAAAGGTGAAATGATAATTCAGGAAAGGGGAGGAAATCATTTCACCTCTCTGCTTTGGAGGTGTGATTCATTGTTTTAATGAGGTCATTTGACAGACAATGAATTTGAGGCTTCCTATTCAAGTCTTCCAATTAATTCTGGAGACTAATTAGAGTCTGTCTCTCCAGATTTCTCTTCCACAAAGAGTACACATGTAATAGGACTAGTTCTTAAACCAAAGTGTAGGGTTTCTAGTCCTCCTGCTTCACTAGAGCATGAAATGAATCCTAAACCAGCTTTCCTCCACAGCTTTACTTCCCTGCAGCCAAGTCAAAAATCAAAGTTTCCTTGACTGCTTGCCCAAGGCTATTTCCTGGAGAGAGCCTGACTGGTTGGATGCAAAAAGTCAAGTCAGCCTGGAGAGCAATCTCCACAGCTACTTGGGGAAGAAACTAAACAATAGCTCAAAAATGCCATCTGAATGGGAAGAAAAAAAAAAAAGAAAGAAAAGAGGGAACCCTACTGCCATCACCTTCTCTTCCCCACAGGCTCAAACCTGAAGCTGATCATAGAGGAAGAAGGGAACTGATAAGGCATAGATGCTTTGGGAAAACCAGGCCAGAAGCTGCCTTCTATTAGCAAGAACTGGTGCAGCATCTCTGCTGCTTCACTGAACAATCCCATAAGTATGGCCCCTCCAGTGAGGCCATGGCCCCATCAGTGCCCAGGGGAGGACAATACACAGCAATTTATCTTCTCGGTGAGCCCTGTACAAGGCATTGACCAAATACTACAAGGCTTAGCTATGGTCAAGACATGCAGTCCAGCTATTCTCCAATTCAGCAGCACGTAAACAAGCACAGCTTATTCTTGTTAAATCATCGTTTGCTCTTCTATTCTTACAATATTGCTATGGGTATTTGTAAGTTGTATTCATGAGTACTTGCTGAAACAAAAACATGCAAGCTTAATTCCCTCCAACACTGTAGTACAATATAGGGCAAATCTCAGCAGGCGTATAAACAGATTTAGTTCGCTGACTTCAGAGTGGTCAAATGGATGAACAAGAAACCATGTTTTTCTAGAAATGCCTCTGTCTGCATTGCTTTTAAATATGCTTCTTAATTTTTTTCTCTACAAAGTATCCTATTTGATTTCAAGTAATATGGACACATAATACAGTTACTGTGGCTTAATAATTTACCACCCATCAGCTGAGCTGCAATAAACATCTATGAGCTTCTAGGCTCCCCCAGATGTATGGCAGTACACTGCACTGAGGCTTCAGGACACACCTTTAGTTACTATTGCTTCGAATGGGTATCCTACATATTGCTGCCTTGCGATTATATTATAAAACAAATAGTAAAATGAATTTGAAGGAATTCATAACATAGCAGGACCAAAAAAAATATAATCCTTCAAAATTTTAAAGGTACCATTTCAGACGGGTTGAGCTTTATTTTCATATCTGCATACTAAGTACATACATTAACTGAAGACATACTCAAAATAGGTTTTAGTTTTAAAAACCACAGTGCTTGGACCACTCTAAAACGCTGCATTCACAAGCCTGTCATTTGCTCCAACTAGGAATTAAATTTGGAGAAACATGTAGTTAAGCAAATACATCTCTATCTTTCTCAGAATTAAAGTGTTAAAAGATGCTGAAATAGTCCAGCCACTGAAGTAACTGAGTAGTCAAGGACTTAAACCTCTGCCCAAATTCTTCAGGGAACATGCGCAGCAATTTAACATAGTTTGTTTGGGAATTATATTGAAAATTGTTATTAAAAGTTCCCAGCAAAATAACCTTCTTTTATGATGTGACTTCATCTCCTTTTTCTCCTATTTTGCACTGAGTGAAGAATTATACTAATAAGATGGTCTAGATAGATTTAATCCTGCCTGCCTAAGTGGGAGAGATGTCTAGCCCATTTGCCTGAAGCTTTGTACATTTCTATGAGAAAAGAAAGAAGCAAAGAAACCCCAAAACTAATTTATCTAGTTTTCTTCAAAGATTAGTTATCTACAGACATTGTGTAGCTCAGCTACATCCTGCAGAGTCAGTAAACAAAAATCACCCACTCATTGGATTTCTCTCCCATAGTAGTTTAAGAGTCTCCTCGTCATTTCTCCTGTCATGACTTTGGCAGTCCCACCAGAAGCAGCTCTAATTCACATCAGCCACAAATATTTCAGATTTTCTCCAAAGCCCAGTCTAAATGGGTGGTCTTGCTGCCACCAGCAGCAGAGATACAATAACACAGATTTAGCCAGCTTCCTTCAAAGTATGTGTCTTGACAAAACTTCATTGATTTCACACCCACAACAGTCTTCCTATTCTAAATAAGAGATATCAAAACCCTATCATCAAGATTACAGATTATATTTAAATTTCTTTGTAACATTCACTGCTAATATGAAACTCAAAATTCCCTGTGACCTACATTAAGATTCTCCATCGCATAGACAGAACCGAGACAGCAACTTGACAAAGGTCTGGGTGGGATTTTCCACACACGATGCATTGCACTGTGTGAAGCACCGGCTGCTCTGGCACATGGGTGATGTAGGAGGATGCTGCTGCTCCCTGCTCCCTTTCAACCACAGAAGTTCAGATCCAAGATTTGGTTATGGCATTGCTTTTGCTGATAGCATACCCTTTAAGTCTGTGCAGTCCTAAAAATGAATTGCTGTTCTCTCATGTCAAGCCTTGTCTCACGTCAAGACTATGTGGCATGTACCGCTTTTGAACTAGGTATGATAGTAACAGGAGAGAAGGGGAAGCAGAGAAAGTGTAAACTGTCTGAAGAATACTTCTAGCACTGTTTAATTTTGCATGGTGGGAAGACCATCATCGTGTGTCAAAACACTGTCCACATTTGAGATCCCAAAGCCTATGCCTTGAGTCAGGTAGCTACTCAACTTCTCTTTAACAAGTGCTACTTCACAACACAGAGCAAGGAGATTGTGGCTCAAGTAAAAGGATGTGAAATATAATAAATACAAGTCATATTGCAGTGATGAACACCAATGAAAACATACTTTACAGTTTGCTAGTTACCAAATGTATCTCTTAGCCACTGTTGGGTTTTTTTTTTTAATTATGTTTCTACAAACAGCCAAGTTGGCAAATTGTGCCCAGAAATTATTTTTAGTTTCTGGCACAATTTACAAAGCTAACTTTTAATGACTGAATGACACAGTCACATTGCATATGAATCTTGATTAGCAAATCAACATTTATAATTTAAGGGTCATTAACGTAAACTTAAATAGCACCAAAAAAGTCATACTGACTGTGTGCACTTTCCTGATTAACCTTTAGTTGCCTTGTTCGGGTAAACTACACAGCTCTTTACAACAAGGTTCCTACATTAAGCATATTTCCATACACATTAAAACAATGGCCATAACTGCTACCTTAGAAAAGTTTTTAAAATTTTGGAGCACATTCAGTCTAGCTCTGTTTGCCTTAGAAGAAAGGTTTCATAGCAGTTCCTCATAAGTTACTGTCAGCTACTACCTTTGGCCAATTTATTAGAGGCTGGGAATTCCTTCCACCTTTCCAGTGACCTGGATAACTCTGCTTCTTCCGATGAAAAGTCAATCCAGAATACATGCAAGAATCCCTCAGTCTTTCCTTAACCTTTAGTCTAAGTGGAAGACACTAAGCAAAACTGACTTAAGATATACGTTTGGGTTTGGGGGTTTTTTTTGGTTGGTTGGTTTGGCGGGTTTTGGTTTTTTTTTTTAACAGATGGGATAAGAGCTTCAAGTTATTAAGCCTTCTGCCTGCACTATTTTTCCTTATGTTCTGAATAGTGGAGACATCATATTACATAATTTTTTCCCCAGTTAGGGTTTACTGCCTTTTGCAAACTGTGTAACTCTTGATGCTAAAATCCCTAGTGCACTTGATTGACTGTATTTGATTGGTCAGGAGAAATTCCATCAGCTCACATCCGTTCACCACAAATCTTCTAGAAATCCTTTCACAAACCAATTACCTCAATAGCTTTGAATGGTCTGCAAATATGAAAGGATTGCAGATTTTCTAAATGAAGTGTGGATCCTCACATAGCAAGTTTAAGCCAACTTAAAGGCTCTTCTTAGTCCACACACAGCAGCTTAAAAAAAAAAGGAGAAATCGCTATTTTTAAGTGGCCTATGTTAGCAGTCGTGCCGTATTACTGGGTTTACGCTACAGATGAAGAAAAGCTGCTGTTGTGAAAACAGTCCTGGGAAATGACTCCTATTTTGGCAACTACCCTCACGGAAGAGTGGATTAAGTAACTCCTCTCAACTTGGTCATCTCAAAAGATTGTCACAGAAGATGGATATTCTCCCAGGTAAATGAGCTACCTCCATCCCATCAGCAGAGGACTGAAGAGACAAGTCACAAGTTCAGTATTAAATCTCACCTTGATCCAAGTGCCTTGAGGGCAATCGAGCACATGTGTCTAGGATGATGTTTCCTGTGAACTGCCATGCCAACTTAATTTACCGCCACAAATATTTGCTGCAGTTCTATGACCAAGGTTTCCAGGCAAAAACTCACTAACATCTGTCATGTACCCTTATCAGCGCTCTGAAATTTGTCCTTGCATTAAGTGTCAAGCTTCAGAGCTAAGAAAAATAATTCATATTACATGTTCAATGAAGGAGGAAGAAGGGTAATTATTTGATTCTCTGCCTTCTTCATCCACCTTCAGATAACACAGAGATAAGAGGTCAGCACATGAGTGGCTGCTAAACTCTTGGCAACCTGTTCCTCCCACCCACTCATGACCCTCACATTCTCTCACTAGCCTGTGAGAAGAACCATGCTCCACATACCATATCAGTCTTCACACACCTATCTTACAAAGAACAACTAAGGTTCAACGGCATTTGTGAGAGAAGGCTGGAGGAGGCTGACAAAGGTCATCTGTAGTGTAGCATTACTACAGCGAGACATCTGAAGACTTGATTTTTTTGCCTGGCATCTCCATAATGGGAGATGTGTGTTATCTGCTGTAAAGAAACCAAGGTACAACACAGACCAAGCTATACAAGTGTTATCAGGCAAGTCTTTCTGGGTCAATTCCCTGCACTGTCAAAAAGTTAGTACCAGCAACTGTAATAGCAATTCTGGAGAACTTTCCCAATCTACCACAGGAGTCAATAAAAATAGAAAGGCCCTGAAGAAAGTATCTGATGGACAGGGAAGCGTCTATTTAACTGTACCAGTGGTTCTTCCTAACAGTCTGACTATCCTTAAGCCCCAGTAGTTTAAGTGGCTACAGCTACAGATGTTAGAGGAACCAAGTTATATGCAGCCTTGTTTCAAAAACCAAACACCTGGCTTCTAGTCACGTGCAGCTGAAAGATCCCTGGTTAGGGGAATCCTGTAAGTCACCCACTCTAAATACTGCACAGCAGCCACTGGTGGGAAAGCACTGACTTTATAAATTGAACCAAGAAACTGACCCAAACTAGACTTTTTTTTTTAAGTGAGTCCAAGTTTTTGTTACAATATTTACTCTTCCTAGTAAGCACACATTACTATATGAGAAGTAGGCTATATTGGCACTGGACACATTAATGGATATTCAAGTTGAAAGTTGAGGACTTTTAACTAAATCCTGCTAATTCAGGTTATACCACTATGATTGTATTCAAGTCCATTCACAAAAACAACTAGCTGAGCTGCATATCTACATAACAGTTCCCAGAATAAACTATTTTACTGTCAGAGATAAAATTAAACGGCTTCAACGTTGAAAAGCACACAGTCCATCTCTCAAGTTGGTATTTCATGCAGATACAGTAGGGTTTTAACCATCTGAGAGTTGTGTTTAGTTCTCTTGTAACACGACAGCTTTAAGCATCAGTCAAGTCAATAAGGACATTACTGAAGACAATATTGATACTTCAGCTGGAGTGATCAGCAGTTCCTCCACAGGACCCAATCCTGTTCCTACTGTAGTCAAGTGACAGGCACAAACATTCCCAGGATATAAAGTCCCAAGCCCATCAGCTCCCCATTAATATTCCTATATTCATTTTATAAGTATAAAAAAGTTACTTTAGCTTGACCATAGCTACACTTTCCACACATGAATAGTATTTAAGAAAAGTCTTTTTACCTCTGTTGGTTTGTAGCAATCTACAAGAGTTTCCTAGAAGCAAAATATGAAAGCGTCAGTTCCAATACAGAATAACAGTGAACATAAACAAGTCTACAGTATGAAACCTGGCAAGGGAGTGGGGAAAGAAAAGGAGCAAGAACCAGGAATCACTGGATGAAGATGCCACTGAAAACCGAGCGTTATAGCAAGTCACCTTTGCTCCCTAGGTGGATCAGAGTGATTTGCCACAGGAGAAATGATGGCTTCTTTCTCCAGGTTGGAAGCTACAAAACCCCTCTCTCCAAGAAAAACTGAGAAGAGGAGAATGCAAGGACATTTCTCCCAGCAATACACATGTGAAAAGTAGCTTTCTGTGAGAGCACCACAGTCTTTGTAATGCAGAAATACAGACCTTAGCTAGGTTGGGCATTCCTAGCATGGTGGCTGGAGCAGCTAGTTTAGGCAGAATCAAACCTATTTATGAACGCTGAGTAAATAGCCTGGGGCTACACCCCATGTCTCTGTGGCTGGGCAGTGAGCACTGAGAAAAGGCAATAGGCACTGCCAACAGATGTGGTGCATCTAAGCACCGAGTTAGTCACCTCCCAGAAGTGAGCTGAGGGCAAACCACTGCTCTGAGACAGGTTTCCTTCCTTTAGTGCATCTGAAAAGATTATAAACAGAGACGCTTATATTGGTTTTATATCTTGATTTAGATATATGTATCTCTATTAAGACAGTGATGTTTCTTTTCTTCTCCCCCTCATTCTTCCATTCATTAACTTTTACCTCAAGCAGGATTCAGAGAATTAGAGAGCTGATTTGAATTGTATCATTTCAGCAGACAGCTTCTGAATTTCCCTATTAATTCCTGTTGCTGACCATCTTATCCTTTCCTCAAGCTTTTAGACAAGTTACTCCAAGATAACTCGATGGTAACTTGATGGGTTCCAATTTCTAGGTAGTATAGACAGAGAAACAAAGTTTCCAGTATCCTAAGGACAAGGGAGGATTTCTGGTCTGTATATGCATGCATGTATATTGCTGCTGCAGTCTATCACAGAAACTATCCAGTCATCATAACTGACTCTCAGCCACATAATTTTTCTATGTGACTGTTCTTTATTTTCCTATGTTTTCTGTTCTTTATTTTATATACTTGTAAAAATAAGAATGAGTCTAATCTGCCTCAGCATATCTCCCTATATTACTGGATTCTTTGAACTTTTATTTACTCCTGTTATCACCTACCTTCCAGAAATTTTTTATCCTAAAGGATTTTGATTACTTTTGTACAGTCCAGCAGATTATGCTAAACTCAGACCTAGGAACCTCTCAGTTCTAATTCTACACTTACAGTGGATTCAATCAAAGATATGGACCCAGATGCATTAATTCAGCCACATTCTGATTTAAAATTAGAAAATAATACTACCTGTAGTTTGAGAGCTCTCTCCTCTTCATTGGCTGCATCAAGAAGGTCATCAATGTCAATTTCTACATCTGGCATCTCTTCTTCCTGAAAAGCAAAAATTCCTACTTAGTCCATAGAGATATCCTTCAACTAACCTCAAAAGCAGTCTAGTGATAGCACACATAACTCCACCTGCCTGAAGCCAGACAAGAAGGAAGTCAGTAAGGGACAGTGGCTTGATTCCTTGCTCCCAGGCCAGCAGAAGGCCAAGCCCCAGCCACACAGGAGGTGACAGCTCCTAAGCAACCCTTCCCTCACAGCCAGGACCTGTGTTACTAACCCATCCCCAGCAGCACAAGTCATGTTGTTCGCACAGTACGGGGCAAGAAGATGAAGAGGTCAGGGCAGGGAAAGTAGGTAAGAGCTGCAGCAAGCCACAAAATTGCATTGAAAACATTCTTGATCGGACTGCTTATTTTGTTACACTGGGGAAGATGTCCCTTGCTCAAAGTTGGCTTACAGAAATGACATACATGCCCCATCAGAAGAGCTCAGATTTCCAGTGCCTGCAGTGAAGCACAAAGTTTAAGGCACAGAGTATTTTAAGGAATTTTTTTTTAAACCTCCACCACCCATACACTTCTCTCTTTGCATCACCAGCACATCAGACATGTTGATCCCCGAGTCAAAGCAGCAGTCCACACATTTTGAAAGACCCCTGAGCTCTGGAATCCCAATGAGAATTCATCAGCCACAGATACCACTGTTTATTGCATTTACAATTACGCAAAAAAAATATTCTGTTGGCCTTTTTGCCTTTTCTCATCATAAAAGGCACTTCAAAATGGTAAAGCAGCACCTCACTGCACATACAAAACACTCTGGTCTCAGGCTCTCGCCCACACCAAGTCCCACCCTCACAGTGGCCACAGTGCCACAGACACATGGTTCCTCCGTTGCCCCAGCTCCAACCAAGGCAATGCATGGGCACTGCAAGCGTCCTCTCCCACAAGTACACTGCCATTGATCAGCTCACTGGCGCTGCATCACCTTGGCACCTCCTGAATGAAAGCAGGGACCTAAAAGGGTCTAAAGGAGAGGGTGGATATGAGAGTCAGGAGGAAGCAACAAGACCACTGTCCCCAGCAGCAGCTGTCTTCTTGTGCCCCACCAACACTCTTCAAGATCCTTTAATGAAGCATTTTGACAAAAATGTGGTGGTTCCAGCAATTTGCAAAAGTTTCAACAATTGTCAAATAATTTAACAGCTCCAATAGCAACTGCCACAGGTAACACCAAAATTACTCTTCTACTGGATAAAAGAAGAGTCCAAACATTAGCAAGGAAGATAACAAATTAGCCTGAGTTAATCTAATGAAAGTTTGGTGCCAAAGTGCCGAACAACTACCTATATCAGAAGCTCCAGCTAAAATGCCAACTGCTCAATATTTATTTGGGTGTGAGAAGGAAGGAGAAAGTAGGATGATTAAGTTCCCCATTCCCCACCTCTGAAGGAAAGCATGCAGGAATACGATAGCGCAGCTGTGCAGGCTGTTAGACCCAATGAATAAAAATACACAAAGCGCATCCTTTGCCCAATTAGCAGGTTCACTCTTTCAGCATGCATTTTGGTCAGAAAGAAGTGTGGGTATTGCTGAGATGAATCACAAAAATACCACTTACTGTAACACAATCTGGCAATAAGCGAGTTTCTAATCTCATGCTATAGACTCATTAGCAATTTAAACAATGGGGGAGAAAGGAGATAAAAAGACTTCCACAGACTATATTCAGTAAAAGCGATCAGAATTGGAAGGGATAGAGATTAATTCATAACAGTGGTACACCTACTTAGTAGCTTACTATCCCAACCCTACACTAATTCACATATCACACTAAGAACAAGAAATTCACCAAATAGATAAAATGTTCAGGAGCTTTACTGTCTGAGCAGCTCATGATAAATACTGTTAAGACAAGGTGCCTGGAGTTATCATTAATACTGCAGACTTATCAAAATACACATCTATGGACCTGCGTAAATGCCAGTTGTGCATTGTCTGCACTCAGAAGTGCTGTTCAGCACATTGTATCAGACAAAATATTCACATTTTGAACTCTTGCCTGTCAGCGTGGCATTCTGGACAACTGAAATGATACTGAAAGGTGACAGTGAGGGGGAATTCCCTAGAAGGTATATAATGCTTTTTTGTAATCACACTTCATTGAAGCTGAGCGCTCATGAAAGGTTAGTTTTACTCTGATTGGTACCAGTCATGTGGGAGAAATCCTTGCTTCTATCCCTCTTCACTCTTATCTTCTTCAAATCAACTTTCTCCTACATCTTCAAGGTTCACACTGCCATCAGTCCAGAGGGAAACTGTACGAGTAATCCACTGAAGCTTTGGTATAAGAGGTAACACAGCTCCTCTACATCAATGAAAGCCATAACAAAAAAATAACTTAGGAATACTTCAGAAACAAGGGACTATAATTGTGTCTGACATACAGGCATTCAATTAAGTTACGTGTGATCTTTTACAGAAAATGTATCTTCATCACTTCACAGCAGATTTGAACTCTGATACACAACACAAATGAAGGGGGAAGCCCCAAAAGGTAACTCCTGCTCTTATTTTTGGCTGAATAAACAAACATAATCAAAGCATTTTTCCCCCCTCTGAACTACTGTGCCTGCATGATCTCAAGAGTTTTATGGTAGGCATGAAAAACACATGCTTAGGTCAGGAGCATGACCACTTCACAACAGCTGTAATGACTGTTTCTTCCTTCCCTCTGTCATGTCTTCTGTTTGCCTGATTTTATTGGTGAGATAAGTGTGGTTGATCCTACTACAATTAAGCAGCTAGATCCAGATTAGGCTGGGGCAAGCCTGAAAGGGGTTGTGCATAGCTGAAGGGTGGTATTTCAAGGGTCTTGTCAGCACCATGACACCGTGCAAGGAAACCAAAGCACTGCCACATTTTGCTCCAGTGAGAGGGAGACAAGGTGTTGCAAATAGATGATGGGGAGAAAAAGAAACCACAAGAAGCATGCTGACAGGGAGCAGCCTCCAGAAAAGCTAAAACAGAAGAGGTGTGGGGGTTGTTAGTGCAAACACACATCAGTGGAAACAGTTGGGGGAGGGGAGGATGGACACTCTCCTTTTAAGCACCCTCTCCAGTTTGCATTAACAATGTAGACAGGACATGAGCTAATTTCTGCTTGAGTATTCAAAAGTCCAAAAATATCACCAAAGTTAGCTTCTGTGCTATTTAATGCAACTTAAATTCAACCTTGCATTGGAAGACAGCCCCATGGTTATTTAGGTTGCATGAATTCTTTGCAGGCTACTGGCAAAAGACTTTGGGGCACTGACATGCATTAAGTAGTAAATAGCTGTAGCAGTTTAAGACATTACAACCTCTCCAACTGTAGCCTCTGGCAGAGGTGATCACTGCCCCAGCAGTGACTGGAACAGAAACAGGTGAGCATCCCTTAGTGAGACCAGGGAAAAGGTTAACAGCCTCTGAAACCACTTCCCACAGCAGCTTAAGCCAAAGGGCTGGATTTTGCAGGGGCAGCTGAAGAACACTTGCACACTCTAGTCTGCTGACCCTGAGGACAGCACCTCCAGCACAGCAAGAGCAGGTCCGACATAGTTACAAGTATTTACTAATTAAACATTTATCTGAGGCTTTAAAATTTAAAGGACAATAGTGGGAAGTTTATCCAGAGGGCAACTATAAACCCAACTCTCAAATTAGCCTGCTATCCCTCATCCTCACTGCCCATTCACTGTGCACCATCTCATTCGCAGTACTGGAAAATAACAAAATAGGTTTGTTTGGTTTTTACGTTAGATTTTAAACTTGGGAGAGAAAGGAGAAGTTAAGTACAGCAAGAAAAGCTAAAGCCATCATTTGTATAGTGAGTTTGGAAGCAACCTGAAAGGACAGCAAGAGAAAGATGAAGGAAAAGGAGGGAAAGACGACAATACAATTCAGATCTATGAAAGTTTCATACCATATGAATCAGGGATTTCTCTCAAAGTCCTGGAAGATGGCCAATGTAAGTGATCAAAACCAAACTAGAAAATAGGACCAGTTCTTCTGGAAGTATCCATTTAATGTATGAAGAGATTTATTTATTTTTAAAAAGAGACATCTGCTGGACATCTAATACAGCCAGCTCTAAACAAGTTCATCTGTAGATATGGACAGCACTGTCCCAATGCAAGACAATGGTTTAAGTCTTAGGATGATAAATAAAAGTACTATAAATTACTAGGACTATAAGTCGTTTGTTGCATATGTAACCTGGTGGGATTATGAATGGATTGCACTTAGTACAGATAGAAGAATACCACCAAATAGTCATTTGTATGAAACACAAAGGAAAAAAAACCCTGTGTGTTCCTCGTTTCAAATCATTCAGTTGTTTTGGGGGACTTACGGGTCAGGGCAAAAGTAGATAAAAATGAAAAAGAATAGTTTAAGTGATCAAAAATTATGAATCCATAATCAAAGACAGTTCTTTTCAACTTAAAGCTAATCCTAATTAAGTGGAAAGTCAAAATACCACAGCTAAAATCAAGCTGTTTGCAACACAAAAAGGCTGCTAGTGTCTATTGGTTGGTATAAATAAGAGAAGATTAGGAAAGGATGATAAAGATGTTTAGAGACAACAAAAAATGTTTTTACAAATATATTAATAACAAGAAGAGAGCCAAGGAGAATCTCCATCCTTTATTGGATGCAGGGGGGAACATTGTCACCGAGGATGAGGAAAAGGCTGAGGTACTTAATGCCTTCTTTGCC
>NW_008824807.1:785194-793000 GCF_000699105.1 Pygoscelis adeliae | reverse complement strand
GGTCTCTTCTCCCAAGTAACTGGCGATAGGACAAGAGGAAATGGCCTCAAGTTGCACCAGGAGAGGTTTAGATGGGACGTGAGGAAAAATTTCTTTACTGAAAGAGTGGTTGAACATTGGAAGAGGCTGCCCAGGGAAGCGGTTGAGTCACCATCCCTGGAAGTATTTAAAAGACGTGTAGATGCGGCGCTTAGGGACATGGTTTAGTGGGCATGGTGGTGGTTGGGTTGACGGTTGGACTCGATGATCTTAGAGGTCTCTTCCAACCTTAATGATTCTATAGCAAGAAGAGACTCAGAAGTGCCAGGGTTGGGGACACTTGCAGTAGGAACAAGAATCCTCAGTGGTACAACCCAATTACTAAATGACCATGTGTTTTCTCCAATCCTAAAATATAACAGCAGTAATGCCATAGCGGCCATGATGATCTAATGTTAGACATGCAAAAAAAATTCTCTCCTTTCTGTTGGTCCAGATGAAGTGGTTCATGCAACAGTGAATATTAGTTCACACAGTCAATTATCAGTGAACACATTTAGGATGCTCCTCCCAGTATGATACAATCCTGGTCATGCAGTTACATACTATTTTCTCCCCCATCAGACACTTATCTCATTAGCAACCAGTCAGTTGAATGTGAAATCTCAAAGGCACCACAGTGTGTGAGGTCCCACACCCCTGAGCACATGCCATCCTGTCTTGGCTCCAACCAAGACTTAGAAAGTCTGTGTTGCGCCCAGGCTGTTCTAACCAGAGCAGCAGCCTCTTCCACCAACACCAAGTCTACCTTTCTTCATCACTCTTGTTCATTAAATAAAAGTGCAGAGACATTAAAGGCAAAGTTACCAGATTTGTCCACTCATTTTGAGTCAATGATCCTACTGTTTCTGAATAATTGTAATTTATCTGTGGCATTGTAGCTATTTACAGAAACCTCCTGTGCTGAGCCTGTCTTCAAGCCTGACCTCATGTAGATCCAGTTAAATACCCAGAAAGGGAGGGACACTAAGTGTCCACCTGTCAACAGAATGGCTTATGCAAGTTGCCCAGTATCTCACAGGAACACCAACTGCATCTATAGCTACATAACATGGTACGAACAGCTAGATAAGAGTCAAGGACACTGTGTTTTATCTATATGGTCTAGATCTGATCTACCCTCATCACTGGAGCTAGTAGGGGACTGTGCCCATAGCCTTGCAGACACACCACTAGAGGGAGATAACACTTTACAAACAAAGGCCCCTGAGGTTGCTGGTAGAGCATGGAAAAGTCTTCCGAGACCTAGATTAAGTTCTCAAGTCTGGAGAACAGCAGTTTAACTTTTGTCCTCGAGTAACCATTTCCCTCCGCTCCTGTTCTTAAAAATTTAGTCCTCAGCCTTTACTCACAGCTTGGTTCCTGCAAAATCCTACCTTGTCTGCTCCTACTTTTTGGGGTATTGCTTCTACTTCCTTCCTATGTACCCTTTCTCCTCAGTTGAGGGCCAGAGGAAGGACCACTGCAAGCAGGGAAAGGAACGAGACTCAGCTCCCAGGCACCATGACCAGGGCTCCCTACCAAGACAAACTGCAAGAGCCCAGCCCTTCCTGGTTCCCTATAGAGGAAGCTTGTTCACATAAGACAATCTTTGAGCTTATTGCCAAACTTTAACAAGTTTGGGCACGTGACAAGGACAAGTGAAAGAGGGGAGATGCTTGACTAAACTGAGAACAATTTCATAAACTGGCCACAGGCATCTCCAACAAAGCAAGTCTGCTGCCTCGTAAATTTCCAAGATCAGACATACTAGAGTTTCAACTAAGCTGTTGAAAGTCCTCATATAATGTGGAAAAACACTTTCCCCCCCCGATTTTAATCTCAACATCAGAAATAACTGAACTCTTACCTAAAAATCTTTCAAGATATTCCAGCTGAGGGAGGCACCTACTGCGAATCTCTTCAGCTCAGATTATTTCAATGTGGACAAGTTTAACATTTTAAAAGTGTTTCCCAGTTGTTAAAATCAAGGGTAACGCCAAGAACAGTGCTTATGGGCCTCTGCATGGAGGAATACACACCTTGCTGTAAAGCAGAGGGGGAGCTTACCTAGGAATCATCAGTGCCTGGCAATAAAGAGGATGTAACAAAGCTGTGGGGAAAGGATATTAAGCTAAACAGACAGTCACACACACACAATGATAGTGTCTACACAGGCGGGTACAGCTGGACCTTAGCTTGCTCAGCCAGTGTGCACAAACTGCATGGTCCAGAAGCTATAGCTGCATTAGTGCAGCTTTCAGACCAAGACAATAAACCTTGTTGGTAGAGCATTTACATTCAGGTGCCATAGTTTATTAACACAGCAAACAAGTTTCCAGACCAAAGCTTACTCACATCCACCTAGCTCAGAGAAGAAAGAGCTAGCTAAAGCCTGTCTGCATCTGCCAATTCACTCCATGTTGGTTAGTAGATAGGTGGGCCAATAGCCTGAAGCTTATATCAGGAAAAGCACATCTTACTCCCAAGGAAATCCCAAAGAGGAGACCTATTGAGATTGACGTCTGAACCCAGGGAACAGGGAGCACTCTCAAGCTCCCAGGTATAAAGCATAACCTAACAGCATCCCAGATCCATGTCAGTATGCAACTTAGGGGAGTGTTGCTCCCAACCAGAGACACACTATGAAAAAAAGCACAGGATTACATGTTTAAAAGATACCACCATGCTCCTTGGACAATTGGAAGAGCATGCCCATCCCACCATCTAGCCAGCCTTCACTGAGACAGCGTGGTTAGGAATTCTTCCTTCTCCTTCCTCCCCTTATCCCAGCACAAGCAAACACACCCACTTCAAAATACAAAGACAGATTTGCAGAAATAACCTTATTTAAATTAGGTCAGTAAAGTCTGGAAGGACAACACTGACTGGGTGGAGGATATGACAGTGACTAGATCCCTTTGCATTTTCCAGGCTAGTACTTTCTGTAAAAGTCATACCTTCAACCTATCAGTATGTCTATACACACCACTTTAAGCAGCTGATCAACAAGTGACTCATGAAAACATGAGTCCTGTGAGCTGAAGCTTCAAAGACCAGGGAGCTCACTCTTGACCTCCAATGAGCAAGGAAAAAAAGACGACTGAAGCTCCCTCTCTAGCTTTAGATCAACAGCTCCTTCATTATTCCTGGTGAATAACTACATAGCTTTCACAGTATTGTCAACTGCAAATATTTGAAAAAAGCACATAGGGCTGCAAAACCATACTGTCACAAGGTGACGGTAACCTGTAGGTTTAACACACTCATCTAGATGAGCAAACTAGAGTGTGCTCTCCAATAGACAGCAGTATGGAATCAAAGGGAAAATGAGACTAGGGGTGAGAAGGGCTTTTACTGACATTTCATATAAGCCATTTGCAAGTGTTTTGGTGAAGAATATGGTTCCTTTTTATAGGCTTGGTAAGATGTCCTAAAGTTAAACCTAGTTAAAAAACACTAGCCCATGGTACCTCTGAAGCAAATGGTTTCCTTGGCCAAAACACAAAAACCAGACAGAGGAGAGGAATCCTGTGAGAATGTCTCCTTAATGGCTGGGACTCTTACGAGTTTTGAATATCTGGGATCACTGATTCCCTTCTGAAGGCTATGAAAGGGGTTAAAGTTAGCCAAGAGACACAGAGGAAGACACACAGAGCTGAAGTATAAGGGCAGCCTCTAAGTAGCTTGGCCTCCTCCATACCCACCACTATCCCCATTATCATTTCCTATTATACAGGTAGTAGACCAATTTGAGCAATATGTCCCTTACAGGCAAGACAGGGACCCAAAGTTTGGATTTAACCAGCCTCCACAATGACAAGTTTAGAGATTTTTTTAAATTTAAAGGGATGCAGTCAAACAACAGGGGCATGCTCCCTCTGAGAGTTACATTACGGTTGGACTTGATCTTAGAGGTCTCTTCCAACCTTAATGATTCTATGATCCTATGATTATCTGACAACATAACTTGTCAACCAGTACTCTCTTGCAAGCTGCCTGGAAAGCATAAGTCATGAGGGTCACAGGCTTGGGGGTTTGCTTTTGGGTGGTGGGAGGGAGGAATTCAGGACAGAATGATGTCAAGCAGGACAATCCCCATCTAAGGATATCACCCTAGGCAAACTGAGACACTAATCCTGTATATTAGTGTTACTTATCAATAGCCAAGAACAGCTCAGACTTCCTTACTTAGAAACAATTATAAAGAAAAAACATGGTGCAAGACAAATTTAAAACAACTTCTTGAAATCACTTAAGTATAAGGGCATCTTAATGTCCATGTACGTGCCAGGAGTTAGGTTCAGCTGTAGCTTCAGAATTCAAACGGAAATGAAAAATATACTAACAGGACAATGACTATACAGCACACAGAAAACACTTAAAATTCTAGTTATGAACCTCATTAAAGCAATTAACAACTGATATTTTCAATAAGCAAGGGAGGAGCACCCACTCAAGCCAAGTTCTTCCATCTCATTACCCAAGCTGGCTCTTTCTCTTCCTTCAGTCACTGTAAACCATTGTTTTCTGTTTCAAGCTGGCACTGCCACAGATCAGCCTCTCCTCTTGGCTCTCAAGCAACTGCAGAGCAGATGAAGCGGACAGATACTATTCCAATTACAAGTTCCATTCAAAGAGTCAGCCCCTCTAAAGCAGCACCACACAGCCTGCATTTTTATTATAAAATAGTGCTCAAGTACACCAAGATAGCAACAGCACAATCCTGGCACCTCAGTGACACAAAAAGAAGCAACTCTGTTGTGCCCTTACTTCAGTTGGGTGCCCCTGTCAGCATGGAGGGATCAGGGTTACGGGCAGAGATAAGAACATCATCCCTCAATGCAATTACTATGAAAGCTCCCTTTACGGGCAAGCCTTCGTGAAAGAGAATAGGGAAAGGACCTCCATATCCAGAGCAAGGGTCCCCACCCAGCTTCCCTGAATATCTTCAGCCTCCCCAGAACACAAGCCTGCCTGCATTGACACTCGACACAGAGGCAGCTGCCGTCTTTGCAGATGCCGTTGCAGTTTTGCCTTTCCTTCAATTAGGGCTAGAGGGTAGAAAGACGATGGCAACACCATGATTTCCTCTGGACAAACTCCTTACAGCTACAGGCTACCCAAATGCTAAATTTAAGTCAGCTGCTTAGGTCCGACATCGGAACATGGTTAGCATGTATAACATTTTACCCTGTGTAAGGGTTGGGGGAAGGGTAAAATGGCCAACTGTGTCAAAAGTCAGCTTGAAGAGGGGAAGGGAAGGTTAAGTTAAAGCACAGCAAGACAGGTACAAGTACTGCCAAACCATTCACTGAAGTGAAGTCACTCAGGGAAAGGGAGGCAGGGCCAATTTCAGGGGACAACTCAATATATAGAGGCTACACAACTAAAGGTTTTCAGAATTGGAGCAACAGAAAAATCTGGACCGCTCTCCTGCTATGGTGTTCTGATGCACTGCAGATAGATGCTGCACATCATGTCTAAACTGCCTTAGTACCACACAGTTATGCCAACACAAGGCTTGGAATAAAACATGGTACCACTTAGCATACAACAAAAGAGCAAGTAGTTGAAAAACCGTTGATGTATTTACTTGAAGCTAGCACTTTATTACAGTAGTAGCTTGTAATAGACAAAGCATCAAAATTTCCACGAGCTGTTTCAATGTAGATTCTGCCCTACCCACATCCAAGAGTGATGGCAACAGGATTTTCAAATGGAGGTCAGGGGCTCTCTTATCAGTAAAGGCTAACCAGCCATTCAAATTCACTGTATACTTCTGCATCAATGTGACTACTACTGTCAGAGATGCTTCTGACAGGCATCTGTCTCTATTGATATAGACCATATGAGAATGCCATGGTGACCTCAGTCAAATGCTCTAAAACTAGCTCTGCAGAAGAGGAAGCCTTGGTCCTCTCTTCCCACAGTTCTCTGTTCTGCTTGCTAGCAGGGCCGCAAAGCTGCTATTGAAAGAATAATGTGTTAGGAGATCTAAACTGGAGTTTTACTGCACTTCAAACTCTGCCAATTCAATTGAGGCTGGGCTTGCCTAGCAGACACACTGCCTGCTGTCGGTCACCAACACGCCCGTCAAGTTTTCTTGGCTGGTAGGAAGACTTTCTGTGCTCTTTCAAAAGGCCATGCCTTTTTACGTAGACACCCCTAGAGCCAGCATGGGCTAGCTGCCACATTTCACTGGCTGCATTCTCCCATCAGCAGCAGGGAGGTAACTTTGTGTATGGAGTTGCAGGCTGCATCCACACAAACAGCACTGGAGGCTGTGCAGGCGCCTCAGCCAATAAAGATAAATAACCCAACCTTTTACTTTTCTTCTCCACACTTCTGTTCAAAAAGCTCTCAGGCCTTGTTTTTATATTATATGAGAGCTAAGGAAGTAATCTGCAAAGAATCAACAGGAGTACTTTTCCTCTAATTAGCTGCTAAATGGGCTTTTACAAAAGTAAAAGATGCATACACACACTACTTAAGGTTGGGGTTGTGGTTTTTTTTTAGCAAATTAATTTCTTGGTATCCTGTGTTTTAACAACACGTTTTCAAAAGAGCCTATTATATAGGTGACTGAAAATACTTATCCTGGGCCCTGGACTTGCTATTTTTAGTTTGGCATTTATCTGTTCCTTGAATGGGTGACTGAAACACTAGTCAGGGGTCACACATTTGCAGTGCTGACTCTGGTCTGTCCATACACAGTAGCTCTTGTATAAGCAGCTGTTTAGGAAGCACTTGCTCAGATCTCCTGACACAAAGCATCCAACAGTGAGAAACCAAAATAGGTTCAGACTTGGAACAGAACAGCTTCTAAGAATCCCATGGCCAAAAAACACAGTTTGGCAAGCCTTGCTTGGTTTGTGGCCCCATCATTCATTTAAATACTTCTATTGGTTCATTTGGGAAATGGAAGTTGAGAGTCAGATGCAACTTGTTACTCTTATTTTACCATATGGGTATTTGATAACTTCAGAAAAATTGTGACAGCCCTTAAAAATCAGGTGGTTTTAACTATGACACTTATGCAGCTGCCCAGTACAACAGACACAACAAACTGTTCTCTTTAATAGGCAGAATACCTCTTTGTGCTTTCCTCTCCTGGCTGGGAAATCCTTGCCTAGTCTACAAGGAAAAGTCATCATGATGCCAATGCAGATGCAGCTGCTAAGTTAGAAAAAGGCATCTTTCCCCAACATTTCTGTACAGACAAAATAGCACAAGCCAGTAAGCAATGTACAAGGAAAGCTCCATTTCTCTACCGCTTGACAATTTAATAAATGTCTTATCTGAAAAGTTTGTATCAACAGAAGATAGAGCAAACAAGTAAGTGCTGGAAGGTGACAGTTGAACATAAGGTTCAGACTATATTCTGCCATTGGTATAGGTGTATTAATTCCTTTCAAAATGGGGATTTTCAATGGAAGCATTCAGTTCTCTTTCTTGCATTCAAGCGTTGTTTTCCCAGCTGGTTTGTTAACTGGGATTTCTGTCTTGCAGCATCACCCCTCCTTCACACTTGCAAAAGCATCATTTCACTACCTGACATATGTGCTCACAGGTCCTATGTGTCATCTCATCCTGTTTCAGTTAACATCTAATTGCCAGTAAGTTTTAGCCCACTCTTTTCCAAAATCCTTTTATTATATCTAAGTGTAGCATATTTGAAAGGAATTTAGGCTTTAGGCTTCATTTTAGGATACCTCCATTTAATATCTCTAAGAAGTCTGACAAAAAGGTCTTCCCATTCATTTAGTTTCAAGGATACACATTCAC
>NW_008824807.1:756634-785169 GCF_000699105.1 Pygoscelis adeliae | reverse complement strand
TGTATTTCCACATTAAGAGCACATCTTTGCAACCAGAGCACTGAATGCAAGAGAAGAGTTCACTGCAAAGAAGTCCAAAGCACCACTAAAAGAAAAGCTTCCAGTAAACCCTTCTGAGTCCCAACTCCTCCCACATTCTTCTACCCATTTCACTATGAAGCCCCCTATGTCCCTATGGGCACGTTTACCTATCCCAAGAGAAGCGAACCTTTGCTCACTACCAAAGAATTGCACTCTAAACAGCTAGCCAACCTTATAAATGGTGTTGCCGTCTTGAAAATGCAAACTGAGCAAGTATCATTTGACAGAGTCTGCAGATGATCTGCAACAACTGTTTTAAGAACAGATACCAGCCTAACTGCCTTCCAAGGTAGCCTACAGCATCAGGACCTCCCATTTCAGCTCCCAGGATCCTTAAACAGTGCACTTTTTCAACTGAATTCTCGCTTTGCTGTGGTCAGCCTAAAATCTGTTCTCCTTCTCCTGCTTCAACTTCAAAATTTATCTTTCTTAAGCAGATGTCATAAATATGTTAAAATATTTTCCTCCATTTTTCACAGAAACACAAATATCCAAAGTCACAACTTGTCAGCGATCTCTTATTTGCATTGTTGGAAATGGTCACAGGCTGAAGAAAAACATGTTTCTCTTCCCAATGGCATTCCAGAAGAATTAAGAGTTATGGATAATATGGATATATTTCCTTTTTTTTTGAAGGAATAAAAGCTTTGTGGTTCCATAACCATAGCCTGCAGAGTCATTTAAGGCAGACTGAAGGACAAAATTATAACAGAAGGCAAGATATTTGTTGTTTTGTCTTGGTATAAAAGTGAAAAAACGAAGTCATTCTGAAGCATCTAATTTACTCACAGCTTTACTTTTTAAATGCTAAAGAGCCCATCATCTTCCAGGACATGCTATCTTGCCAGCAGCAAACATGTGGCAGACTTTTTCACACTGGATAATGAAAACTTGTGGCGAGCTACATGATCATGACAGTATTAGCAAGCCCAAAACGGAATGGGGCTAGAGCACTGCGGTGTCCCTCTGCTCCTCGGATACACAAACAGGCAATATTTTCCAGCACAACTGTAAAAATTCCAGATGCTCAAGCAACAGCTGCTAGCCCTCACAAATCACTGTAGCTGAAAGATGACACAGGCAAACAGAGCAAGTCCAGGACTGATGAGGGCCCTTGAATGAGATGAACTTACAGACTGGCAATATCAAGAACAGGGAAATTGCAATTGGGCTGAACTGAAGGGAAAGAACCCCAACAAGCTGCTTTAGGATGAACACTATTTTTTTCCCCCCTTTAACAGCACAAATCCCATGTACATGCTAAAGAAAACAACTGCTTAAACTTGTTTCCTATAACTGAAATACAGCTCTGGGATGGGACTGTTTTTGAAAAGCTACATCAAGCCTAGCCCTTCATTACTGGGTTGGAGCCCTGGTAGAAGTGCTATAATCCTCACGTTTTCAAGTTAACAGAGGAGTGATAGACTACTCTTAAGTATGTTAATTAACACAGTAGGCAAAAAAGGTGGGGAGGGGAAGAAGGTTTTAAGGGGAGTGTAATTTTCTCAACTATCCCTTAAATGCCGGAAGGAGCCACCTTCAGTTATCAGGGATTCCAAAGCTTCCCAGAAAGGAGAGAGCTCGCATGCATACTCAGGATGCCATTTCTTATAGTTTCCTGGTTCTGTAGGACATCACACACCAGGACTACCTGGGATCCAAAGCACTTCGGTGTAAATCAGAGATCCTCTGCAACTCCTGGAAGTCCAGAACGCAGTCAGAGCAATGCTTCTGGTTACCACTGAGTTTCCAGAAGCCAAAACAAGGAGGTGTTAGCAGGGGCTTTGTCTGCAGCCAACTAGACACAGCTTTTCAGACAGAACCCAAATGAATACAGCAGTCTTTCAGTTTTCTTCTGAAGTTACTGACCGACTATGCAAAGCATTTCCAGCAGCTTAGGTATATTAAAAATACAGCCAAACAGTGGCTTCATTCAGTTTGATGTTATACTGAATTGTAATACTATTTCATGTTACACCATCCAACAGCATACTATATACACAGTGTACACATATATACACACTAGCCCTTCAGAAGCATGCTAATAGACCACAAATATGCACCTACATACACATATGTATGAACAGTTACCTGTTGTTACAGAAAGTTACCAGAAGAAAGAATCTGTACGCAGATTTCCGCAATGAAAGTATAGGTAGCAAGGCCTTGAAGGAGCACAGCTTGCCATAGTACAGCAGAGCATATTAACAAGCCATCTGTTCATTATAACACGCTCAACAGGATTCATCTTCTAGCTGCAGAGATGCTACCTACAGCACACCCCTTGATCAAGCCGACAGTTGTTGGATATTGCCAAAGTCTTGCCACATCCCTTTCAGAGAACGTGTTATATGTCTCTGCCACCAGCACAGTCTGGATTTAAAAACTGCTTTCCCAGGAGGCTGTGCCTTTGAGCAGAATTAGTCACACTAACAAGCAGCCCAGAGTCAGGTTCCTCTAGCTAGAGATACGCAGACATAACCAACGCTATTTGCTTACAGCTCTCACCTTCTGCTCTCACCTCGTAGAAAGATGCATTGTATTTCCAAGACCACAAGCACCGAAGAACATGAAATCTGTTCTCAGAAGAGATACTGGCTCTTGAAAAAGAGGCAAGAACAACATTTCTCTCTAGTCCTTTGCAAGCAAGATGACTAGTCTTTCAGTCTCTCCCCCCCTCCCCTTGCTATGTCTCTCCCTTCAAACAGAAGAGTTATAAAACAGCTGTTGCTTTTGCCAGCTTTGTGAGAGGCAAAGAGCAGCAGTCAGAAGTAGCAGCAGGGGAACAAGACTGTAATATACTCCAGGTCCCATCTGTTGAGAATGGGTAACAGAGGGCAAGGAGACAAATAGGGACTCCAACGTACAGTCAAACAACTCCTTTCTCGCCACCTATCTTATGTTCTTTGGCTCAATATCCAGTGACTGCAAAGGAAAGGACAAAACTCTTCAAGTTAAATGTACAACATCAATCAATTTAGTATCCTGACAGTGTTCACAAGCAAGTCGTTTAATTAATACACTGTGCAGCCAGTATTTTGGCTTAGTTGTTACTCTGCCATGTGGCAAACTAGACAAAGCAGATGGTCAATAAGCTCTGTTAAACTGTCAGGGCCAGCTATTATGAGGAGACGCAAAACAGCTCTCTACTAGTTCCAAAATTTTTAAGCTAAGTCTCAGCAACCTCAGTTTAGTTCCTTCTCCTAGCAAGGCTGGCATCAAAAGAATCAAGATTAAACTAATAACTTTCCCAAGGCTCCAACCCTGAAGTTTAGAGCACGCCAGGCCCTATCCTAAAAGATGCTCAAGTTCATTAAAAGGCACAAAAACATGAGAATAGCCAGTATCATCTGCACTACACTAAGAAACCACTTGTGAAATAAGCTGGTTTGCATCTTAAAAATAAATAAGTGTAGCACTTAAGTCAGGAGAGCTAGGGTTGAAGTCGAATATTAACAGCCTTTGAATTCCAAACAGGGAGACCAGCACAGCATGAGTCTTACTTAAAAGGATGAATCAGTTAACAAGTCAAATTTCAAACTACTTTCTGCTCTTCACCAAGAAAGTTGTTGTCACACAAACTCTGAACAATCTCAGACACTTTACCTCATGTACCTCCATATAGTACTTTGATCCTTACAACAAAGACAGATGTTCTGAACAAATAACCAAGCAGAGTTGAAGTCTGGTTCAGCAAACAGCACCAGCTTTGCCAGGTTAGAGGAGAAGGTTTCTGGCAGGGTACACAGCTACACCTTGTTTTGTTCTGCTAAAATCCACCTCTTTCCACTACAGTAGCCTCTCTGCCTGCTCTCCAAGAGACATTCATGTAGGGGCCTTGTTCTGAGGCTTCTCCAGAGACAAGTGTTCACATTTTGACAAAAACATGCCTCTGCTTCCCCTACCAACTCCCATGACAGCAGGCTTTCCTTCAAGGCCTTCGGGTGGTACAGTTTAACTTCTGTGTTTCACCCGAGGAAAAGCACACTGTGTGGTTTTAGAGCAGAGCACCGTTACGATAGCCCTAATCCCAGCTGCAGCAAACCATGACATACATGCAGCCCTGGGGCTCCACAAAGCTCTTCTGAAATGAAGCATCAAATAAGGAGACTGGTATTTCTATAGTGCCCAAGCAAGGTATGTTACAGTTTACCTGAAGATGGGAAGTTCTGCTTTCCCAAATAAAAGCAGCTGAACTGATGGATCAAAAACTACGCTTATATGTGTACATGTGTATATTTATATAAGAATTATAAACACCCATATGTGTGTTTTATATACTTATATATATGAAAGATAGGCATATGGAAGATGATAGGCTTTTATTGCCTACAGCAAGCTGTGTAGCTTGAAATATCCCAAGCAATTTTACCTGTCAGATGTTGCTCACTCTTACCCAAATAAAAGCAGACGAACCGCTACACCAGGAGACTAAGAACAACGAACTTTTGTTAGTCTGTAGTACAACAGACCAACATCTTAAACAGAGCCAACCAAATAATGAATGTGTTTGCTTAGCACAAGGTAAAAGTGAAGTTTTATCATATTTTAAGGCAAACTTTGACAACTCGAAGGCTCATGCATCTATATCCATAGGCTTCAGTCCCACCTACATAGGTTATCATATTGACTATCACAATGCCAGCATGTTTTGCTCCCAGGGCCATAAGGAACCCAGGTAATGCCTTTGAATACTGCTCCCTGGCCATATAATGGCTAAGTACAAGACGTGCCTTCCTGCTTTAGCACTACATCTAGCTAAAGTAGCTAAAGTTTGCTTAGGATTTAAAAGTTTTGAGGCCAGTTCTCTGTAAACCCCCATAAGAGGCCAGAAGCTTAAATGTGTCTTTCAGGCCTCAGAAGATATGGAATAGCGTTGCGAAAATACTGTAGTCAGAAGTTGGTTTGATGATGCCATTTCTTACTGCATTTTAACATTTATATTTACAGTAATTGAAAGTCTCCCTTAACAGACAAACTGCAAACTTTACTAGAGAGTCTTGAGAGGGTGTCCAGTGAGCTGATGCCTGTCTCTGCAAGCTCATGAAAGACAAGCTCTTGAAGTGTCCTTCTAGAAAACCACCTTTGTGTTCACAAGCAAAATATTATCAGTTAAACCTTTTGCCACCCAGAACCTTTTCAGGGTCCAAAATGGCTCTCATCTTTACCATGCTACGTTGAGGCCAGCCACCTCAGATGAGAGCTTTAGACTACCAACAGCTTTTGGATGGATCCTCCACAAGCTCACCTCAGTGTGTTACAGTCACCATCACTACACACTTCAGCACCACATTTTTCAGGCAGTACTATCTCTCATTTGTGTTTGCAACTAAGTGCCTATCACAGTAGGGCTCTAATCCTAGTTGCTTGGTCTTGCAAAAGCTCCTGCAACAGCCAAAGTCCTTTTAATCATAAGTTCGCTGGCATCATTCATAAGCTGCTGGCAAGAGAAATTAAGGAGTCAGACAGATTCACTTTGTCTAAATTATCTCACGATTTGTGTAATATGGGCTCAAAGTTGTGTGTCTTGAACTCAGTCGATACGATGTATTTACAGCAAGGTGCTAGACCAGCTTGAGCAAGCATCAGGTAAGGCTGTAACAGCATGGGTTTCCTCCTTCCGGACAACATTGGCTAGTTTCTAGCCTCTGGCAGACTTTCAAGGAACCATTCAAAGAATTCACCTGGATTCACACCTCAGCTACTCATTCCTGTGAGTTTCACTTTCCTTCCACTGTCTTGCATCTTGGAAGCACTTGGAGGTTAGCTTTCTCCTTTCTTCACCTTCCCTGCTTTCAAACACAATCACATGACAACCAAGATCCATGCACATGAAGCCGCTTAGTATGTAAACAGTCATACCTAACTCAAGAGCAGCCATCTTCCAGAATGAGACCTTTATCTGATCAAAATCATTTGTGTTGGGCAACGTTTTTAGTTTAAGCTACAAAAATGACCTTTTTTTTTTTTAACCAAGGCCCAGGACTCACAACTTGGGATTTCTCTCATCTGGCTTTCTATGTCTACCATCCATCTACAGTAAACAGGAGACTATAAGGGGAGAGTCAAGCAATTATAGCACAGAGGTCTGTCTCACGGCAGATGAATCTTACTAATGGTATTTCTCATATACCTGCATGGAAGACCTGTATCCTCCTGTTATGGGAGTAGCTGAAGTTCACTGCTACTATTGTTGATCCTGAAGGCAGCATACAGCATTATCCTAGTCCAGGAGAGCTGGAGCCAATGCCCTTCTTCAGATCTTGATAAAGTTAACCAGTGTGCCTTGGGAAAGGTTGAGTCAGGAGATGATACTAAGGACAGACTGTCTTAGAGTCTGGCTGATTGTGTTACTTACACTGCTTCGCCAGAAGAGACAAGTTAGAAATCACGATTAATGTCATTTAGTTTTTCCATCTGTTACACTATTTTAAGACTAAACTTTTTACTACCAGATCAAACGAAACACATCAAAAGTTTTAAAGATGGGCACTACCAGCTGGCTACTTTGACCACCCAACAAATGTTAATTTCAGTGCCAAAAACCCCCCAAACAAACCCCAGCCTGCCTCAAGTTAAACATTTAACTTGGAAGGATTTTAATTTAGTCAATATAGTGCAGTAGTCTTTTCTGTAGAAAACTATTTTCTACTTCCAGATACCAAGAAAAGGTAAATACAATCTGAGCATCCTTTCTGCTCCAGTTCTTAAATATAATTTAGCTTTTTCTCATTAGCACATCTTAGTCAAAGAGCTGACTATTTTGCATCCTTCTCACATTATTCCACCTTTGAAATCAAAGATAGGATTGGAAATGCAGGAGAAGAAAATTTCAAGCAGTTAAACATTACAACTTAAAATAAAATGGTATATGTAAAGGACAGCAGTGCTCTCACTGACACACTGTACTTAGCATATACATTCAAATCCAGAGCCTTTGGGTGGCAGTGAAGTAAGTATAAAAAACATAACATCATTATCCCATGGGGCATAGATAAGGAACTAACTCCAAGGAATCCAAAATAAAGTCCTTCAGTGGCGCTCCTTCTCAGATGACCCAGGCCTGCAAAACACCTGCATATAAACCAAATACCCACAGCAGCCTATTTCCATTCTAGGGACAAAATGATAGCCGTAATCAATCACACACCTTCTGCAAACAGAAACGCCATTGAGTCTGACCTCACAATCATGGTACAGAACTGATGCCATCAAAAGGAATCCAGAAGCACTCCTGCGCATCTTTAAAGTATCAGTTGTGTGCTAGTCTATGTTTAATACAGAACAGCCAGTTCAAAGGAACTTTGAATTCCAAGTATAATACCGTGTTAAACAAACAATCAAGTTATTTTTAACTGGCTACTTTTCTTACAAACATCCAAAGTCTAAGATGTGAGGCCCTTGTAGAGATCAGCGTGGACACAAACATGTTCATGAGGAAGACTCCCATAATCTTTGCTCCTCCAGATTCTCACAGGCCTGTTTCTATTTCCACCTACAGATTTTCTCAAGTGGGAGATATTCCAGGAACACTAGAGACTATAATCAAGTCTTCAGACATGAAACTGCATGAACATGCATGCAGAAGCAGGTGGAAGGAAGGGAATAAGATCAAAGTCAGGCACTCCCTTTCCCTCCCTGGGAAAAAAGATAAGAGAGGAAGCTCCACGCTGCTCCTGTCTCATATTTCTGTTGTTTCCCTGCTTTAAAAGATTTCAGTCATCAATAGTTTTCAGCACAAACTACATCCCATGCATCCTGAAACAGCTGACTTCCACAAGACTTCTTGTAGAAGTAATTAGAGTGTTCATCTAGCTCCCAGAGTAACATACAGGACCACTGGGGTCGGGGCCAGGGGGGTCGGGGGGGGGGCGGGAGGTGGTGGTGTGTACTTTGAGGTGAGTTGTATTGTTCTTTTGTTTGTTATTTTACACTGTGGCACACAAAAGAGCAATGACTGCCAATGAAATCGCACATCAACAAAGTAGATTCAGGGGATGATGAGTAGCTTGAAAATGTTTCACATCAAAGTCTGACTTGTTACTAACAGGTAATTTTCTTTAGGACAACGACTACTTTTAAAGTGAACATTTTCTCCCATAAACTAAAAAAATAAAATAAAAAGATGGCACTATGATCTGCTATGAGTAGCAGATTTATGCCTGGCCTGTCAGAGACCAACGTAGGAGCTATTCAAAAGAAGGCTATGTACCACACTTGTGGTTGGATTCCTCATGTCTGTTCTTACACAGAGCGGAAACAATGACACGGGTTGGGGAGCACCAGAGCTAAGGAAGCATGAGTTTCCTGTAATTCATGTCTTTATTCTCAGGTGCCCAAATAAAGCTCTTCTCTTATTAAAAATATATAGAAAGCTATAACAGCTTACCTGTGTGGATTCACTACCATCTAATAAAGGATGAAGATCTTCCCTTCAGTGAAGATACTCATGGGGTCTCTAAGTTTTGTGAAAATAGGCAGCTAAATTCTACAGTTATCATGCTATATCATTATCCCTCTGGCCAATTTCAAGCTAGTGTTATAAGAGTTAGCATGGCAGAAGACACACACACATGGATTTTCTGCCAAACACTTTTAGCCTGCCATTTTAGCTTAATAATGGAAACAAATACACTCAGTGCCTTTAAGATACAACCAACCCTGTTCTAGTGGCAGTCCAAACTGGTATTGGCCAGAGAAGCAGCTTTCAGGATTTGTATTTGAATGAGTTCAGCAAGCTGTTCTGAGCTTGGAAAAAAGTGTTTATGGCCATAAGAAAAAAACTTGTTCCTGCTCAGCTTTCAAGTACCTTGTAGCACCAGCTGAGAAGACTTTCTTGCAGTGGAAGAGGACCCTTTTAATATTGATAGCGGTAAATCAGTGCTCAGGTAGCCCCCAAACCTCTTTTTTCCCCAAATTAAAAGCCTGAGCTTTAGAGGAGTCCCCATGAAGCATCACGATTGCATGCAATCGCTCTTTGTCCAACCTACATTACCATATTTCTTTAAAACTCTCTTTTTAGGCATTCTAAAACATGTTAGCATACCACATTAGACACAATCTGCAAGGTATGCACATTTCTTTAATATTTTCTCTTATCAATGAACAAGGAAACAAAACAAGGAAAGAGTCAGCATAATCAAAGTGACAGGTGGATTTTGAAAAATCACTTCAGGCTACAGCTGATAATAGAATACTCAATTTCAAATTAGAAGTTTGGATGAGCAGTCTGATACCCTCAATTCTAAAGAAACACTAGTGCTTTTCCAAGAGCTGGTCAGGGAGAGTGAGCATGCCAAAATACAGGAGCAGCTTGAGAATTTTCTCATGCAGTAATTGGCCTGAATCCAACGTCCTGGATAGACCTTTTCCTCCAACTAAGGGGAGCTGGGCTGCACACATATGCAACCTCCAAAGGCAAGCTTTGCTCTAGCAAACCCAAGCCAAAGCATTCTCAACCTAGCTCAGAAGAGGCACTAGCTGGCACAGGGTCATACCAGTCAGCACAAAGCCATATCATCAGCTCCTTCCCACTGGCCTTCACTTGGTGCTAGGCTTCTTAACCATTCAAATGGCCAGTGAAAGCAGAGTTTAAAGTTCACCTCACCACTTTCAGGTGGTTTCCAGAATGAACGTGGGGTTAGACATTACAAACTCCTCCAGGAACAGCAGTGACGGCACTTTCTACCCCTGCACACCCCCGTTTTACTGAACTTCACTGTCAGAGCAACAGCTTAAGAACCATCTGACTCCCTCCTGTGACAGAGGGCTTGGACAGCTTGGGCCATTTAAGAGGTCTATCTGCTGGCTCAAAGACAACAAAGGATTCGGGGAGAGAGAACTGTTTTCTGAAGATAAAGAAGAGAAAAATGTTGAGATGTTACTAAAGTAGCTACATCTGGACACTGTTAGAGGACCCCACTTTCTCATTATTGCCCAAAGCTACCAAATAGCTACTTTTAATCCTCCTCAAATTCTTCCAAACCCAGACAGTTTGGAAGAAAGAAGATGGAGCAACCCCCTCAAACCCATCTTCACAGCTTGTAGAAGGTACATGCAAGGGACACTGTACCCATATTCCTCCCACAGGCAGGCAGCTTAGATAAAGCACAAAGGGTCAGTCCGAATCTGCACACATGGTGCCAAGCACAGGAGGCGGGACCCTAATAAATCCTACATTCATAATAAGCAGCGCTACCTTCCAAAACAAGAGTTCACAGGATAAAATGTACTGAATACGGAACAGGTGCAGCAGCCATTGCCTGGTCATTTCTGCGCAGCAGAATACAGGCATCCAGGGAGCGTTTTATGACCAGGAAAGAGTCTAGCCCAAGCTTTTTAACTGGTCTATGGAATAGAGAGTTAAAAGAGGGTGGCAGAATCCATTGCTGCTTACTAAGATCAAACATATCCAACATTCCTTTGTTTAAAATCCGCATTACCTACAGCTGCAAGCAGGAGATGAGCTGTGCCAGGAGTACTCTTATGTGTATTCCACTTTAAAAATACTGAAGATCCTTCATATAATGCCTTTGGCATCTACCACTGAATAAAGACAAGCCAAGTCATGTGTCACTTCGTAACACAAAAATATTCAAAACCAAAATACACAAACTTGCAACACCATTTTCCAATCCAAAGAGATTAAACAATTACGTACTTAATCAGAAAAATTAGGACATCAGTTTCACCTTGTTTCTATGCAGACCAGAACTCATTTCCTGCTGTGGTTTCAGATGTAGCTCTGGATGACTACTTATGCAAAGACAGTAAGGAAAGCAGATTAATTTTTAAGTTCCTACATGTTGTTTTTAAGTAAAGAAAAAAGTACACAGAAAAAAACTACTTTTTATAATTTGGTGAGAATCTAGTATGTATGCACTCAAACAGGGAATATTCAGGTGAAATCCTGAAATACTTCAGATAGAGCCAAAGGAGAAATAACAGCTGGTTGAGCTTCCAATCTACAAGGAAGATTCCAAATACACAGAGGAACAAGTGACAGTAAATTAAAGTTGCAGTTAAAAATTACTCATCCCTTGGTAAGTGCAGCTTGGTGGCTTATGTTATATACACATTCAACGTGGCAATCTAGCTCAGATGATAAGAGTTGTTTTGAGCACTGGGCCAAAGTTTTACATCAAAGCATCTTCATATTGCCCTAGCAGCCAAGGCAATGGTATCTGTCTTGTTTGACTTTTTTTTATTCATAAGAAAATACCCTGGCCTTCTTTTAACACTTTGTTTTATAGCAAGACAGCTTTGGCCTTTACTCATGCATTGCTCCTAATGAGCTCCTACCCACACAAGTAGTCAGTTCACCATGTAGTCGGCGCTCCACTCCCAGCCACCCTGGCCTGTGTAGAGCTACAAGCAAAAACCCCACTGCTGCTTACTCATGGGCTGGTACTCTTCCACCTTTTGATGATTATAGCCCTTTGACTACAGCCCTAAAGCAATTTCAGTAATTTGATGCTTTCCCACAATATCTTCCTCCCTTCCCCCTCAAAACATGCCCCAAGGACAGACGAGTTCCCACAATTCACTGGGAAATAAAGAGCTGCTCAGTTTACTGCAGCAAAAAGAATGAGAATAAGACACCGGCAGTCCTAGCAACGGGCATATGGGACTGAAGTGCCTAGGTACACAGTGATCCATTCGCCTTACGAGTGCACCAGGCGTGGGAGCCCAGGTTAGTCCACCTGCTCTGCATCTGTCTGTGTTTTACATGCAAGGCTATCTTGCACACAGAAGAAACATGCCAGCTGAACACCTAACTCATTCATACACTACAAGACTGCTACCCAGGGCTTGCAGAAGTTTACGATTCACCAGGAAGTGTGTTCTCAAAAAGAATTAAGAGCTCCACATTTAGGAAACGGGAATTACAGATAGTGAAGGAAGGTACTCCTGCAATTAAACTAGATGAATGAGTCCAACAACCTTACAGTAGGATCTTACCATGAAGTGTGTGTGTGACGTTGGGCAAGTCATAAAGTGATCGTTTCCATCTCTGATGTGGAGGAAATAGCCCTTAGTTCTGAAGCTTTGTTCATTAACCTTTGAGCACTTGAGACTGCTTTAATTCTGAAGCACAGTCAAGGTAAATATTTATCTGGGAAACAGAAAGAATAAAATTCGGTGAGTAAGAGTCAAATTAAAACTAACCTCAGTTTTAAAAATCTGTCTTCCAGTTGCTTGACTATCCTCAATCGCACAGCCTCAATGTTACATTTAACAGGCTTCTTCCTTTTAACTGCATATAATTTTTCTTGAGATGTGTGTTTAATACTGGCAGTTAAATGGATCATTAGGATTGGAAATGTTCATCTCTTTGGAGATGAATAGGATGGAGCTGGGTATGTTTCTGTTTTCAAAGCTGCCATTAGCCTGCTGATAGTTTTCTTTGAGGCACCATTAACACAGCAGCAGCCAAGACTGGCTTACATTGCTGCAAAGAAACTATTATCCAACGAGTTTAATCCTTTTTACCCTACCTACATGAATCTTTGCAGGTCAGGCAGTACTCTGAATGTTATGAAGATACGATCGGAAAAGTCATCAGCTCCTGTACTTCCTTTTATCATGTGTTATCTGCACTTCCACGACAAAGCGATAGGAGGGGGTTGCATGGCTGACTTCTGGAAGAATACTAGATCAGAAACGGTACTTGGGCTCTTACCGTCTTTCCTTCTTTTAACACCTCTGGCCAGCCCCCAGTCCCTAACAAGATTGCAGTCCCTCCACACAGCATTCATGGGCTCTGGGCTTAGCCTGCCCTATCCTCTCCCTTCCCTTCCCCTACTCTGCCTTGTACAGCTATTTCATCTGCAGCACCAAGAGTTTGTGACAAGCAGAATCTTTCAGCATATCAAACTGTTGTGACATGAGGAAATTAAGATAAGAACCATCGTTCCAGAAATTGATATTTAAATGGGTTTCATGGCCAAACAAAGGCGCTTCAAAAAATGAGTCTTTACATGAAAACTAAATTAATGGCACGACACACACCTTCTCATCAGGGTCCATGCAGCTGCTCTGGTTATGATAACACAGCTGGGTCTGGACCAACATCTTCAAAAGCTCAGTCTCCAATACACACGTTAACATACCTCACACCCCCATGTCACAGCCTTTTTTTCAGACCAGGAGCTCTCCCCACAAGGCCAAACTTCCCACGTTTGCCCCTGACAGCCTTAAGAAACACCCAGGACTGAAGGCTTTTATAAGAATGTATCCTAAAGTGAGCTCTGCTCACAGGCAAGCCAGTCCCAGAAGCCAAACTCACTTGAGTGCCAGGGCCCTGGGGACACCACCAGCCCTGCCCGGGACTGTTCCTGCCCGGCTCCCCAGGACTCCCCCACGGCCCAGGACCCCATATCAGCCCCTGGGGTCATCAGCCCCTACCCCAGCAATGCCACAGCAGTGCTCCAGCTCCTCCCTGGCCATGGGCCCCACCAAGCCAGGCCCACATCCCAGCCTGGCCTTGGCCCACCCCCAGGGAGGTGCCCGATGCCCAGAGCTGGCCCTGCCCAGCCCAGGCAAGCTGGGTGGTACACTGAGCACGCTGGACAACTGGCAGCGAGGCCCAGGGCCGCACGCTGCGCCTGAGCCCCCACAGGCCCCGCACAGCACTGTAAGACCACTGCATAGAATGAATGGTGAAAAGCAAGATCTCTCACCAAATACTATTTTTGCAGCCAGCGGCAGAGGCATCCCCAGCTGAGCTCAAGCAAGAAACTCCTCCCGCCCAGCACCGGGGAGCCAGCCGCAGGGCTGCTGCTGCTGCCCTTCCTCCTTTCTCCAAGGGTGCTCAGGTTTTCCTTCCTTCACTGCCAGCCAGCCTTGTCAGCAGTGCCACTGCTCTGCAGCCATGCTTTGACCAGAAGTCAGCTTCAGCATCACTGCTGCTCCACACTGAGCATTACAAGATTTGAGAGGGGAGGGATTGTAAATTAGGAGAGAGGTGAGACGAGATCACACTCCTTTTCCCCCAGCTTCCACTCCATGTCTCATTTCCTGCAGCATCTCAAACACTAAGTCAGAGCAATGCCAAACAGGCATGTCTTTCCCCCTCTGCTTGCTATTATTCTTCTCCTTACCCTACTGCAAGCAAAGACTCCTCATCTATAGCAGCAGAGCTGAAAGCCAACTGCTCTGCGCACAGCTCCTCTGCGAGCCAGTCTTTGCTAACTCACAGATGGCTTCCCTTCTTTTTGCCTTGTCTGTGTATTTTGTCTTTTGGGGCAAGAAATTCCCAGGCTAGGTTTTATTGCAGCTTTCTTCATGTTGATTTGCTCTCTGATCACTTGAAAAGCAAAAAAAAAAAAATCAGAAACCTGGATGACTGCTAAAAGAAACAATCGTACAGGATGGAGTCAACATGAAAAACAAGCCAGTGTGGGAGGACACAGTCAGACATACTCTAACTTGACTGCTTTTATGCTTAACACTGCAGCTGTGAAAGTCAGAAGGGAAGAAACCTGCTTTTTCAAGGCATAGCCAGCCTGTTTGCTGCAGCGTTTCAGAAGCACATCCCTAGTGCTCCTGTTCAACGCTGTGGAAATAATTGCATTTATAGTTCAGGTTTTGCCTTTTTGTAAAGATTTTAAAAAAATTCAAAAGGATGAGAAAATAGTGCTAATCTGGAATAACAGCAGATGCCATGATGTGACAGAGTGAACAGGTCACTTTGAGACTAATGTTGAAAGACCATCATTTTCTAACACTGTTTGTACCATAGCTCAAGTACTAAAATTAAGTAAGTGTTAAGCTGGGCTCAGTAAGTGGAAAATTGCTTCTATCAAAAATTTACCTCATAACACGCCTCTAAGAGGCACACAGTGCAGAAAATCAGCTCAAAACCATCTATTATTTCATTTTTGCTATAGCCTGTACCTCAGCCATTTGGACCTGGTGATTCCTGTTCCATGAGAAACTCCTTATGGCTGTCAACAATTTGTCTTACTGAACACCTGTCAGCCCAGAAAAGTCTGAGGAAGAGCCATTTACAAAGACCATTTCACCCGTTAGTGATAGGCTTGGAGTGAGGTGGCAACTGCACAAGCGTACCTGAAGACACTTGCCCAGATCTGATGCATAAGTTACAAAAAACACTGGAGAAATTCTTTAGAAGTGCTTGGGTACATCATGTGCCTTGAGAGGTAAATGTACAGACCTCACTTAATTGTAGAAACACCAGCAGTTGTTGATAGTGATCGTATTACTTCTCCCTCTAATCCACTTCCAGTGGACTCTCCAATACTGGCATTGCTTTAAACATTATTGAAACAAGCCTTCCTAAAATACAAAATCCCAGTACCCATTTGTCCCAAAAGCAGCCTCTAGAGCAAGAGAAGCGAACTTATAACACAACTACTGTCAATCTCGTTGTCCCTACGAGCCCTGACTTCTTCGAAGTTCTCTCCTCCACTACTGTGAATAATTCTGTGAGGCTTTAAAGTCTAACGAAGAAGAGAAAGACAGAAGGAAACAAGCTGAATCAGGGACTTGGGGGCATAGGAAGAAAGCAGGCTACTGAAGAATTACTTACATTTATCAAATTGGCACCTTCTACTGCCCATACTCCTGCTGCTAGAAGCAAGCCAGCAGAGTTTAGGCAAAGAGACATATACCCATGTACCTGGATCAGAATTACCCACTAGTGAAAGAAATAACATGGAAAAACATAGGCACAAGGCAGGCAGCCTGCCGTAGGCTTTCTATATGTATTCTACCATCTCTACCTTACTTCTGCCTCTCCAGGTCCACCCAACTTTCCATTGTCTCTTTTGCTTCTCCAATCTCTTCCTACCTGGCCCTGATAACCCCACACTTCCCATTGGTTCAGAGGCAGGAGATATCCTTCTACCGCCTATTACAGAGATGGACAGAAGCAAGCTCTAGAGGAGAGAGGAGTATTTGTTGTCCACTAATCAAAGACATGGTGTTTAGGACAGCACAGAACTTGTTCTCCACTTGCTGGCAGTGGAGAAATAGGTGGAGGAGGGGTGGGAAAATCCTCATCTCCTCAGAGCCCTATCAACAACTGCAGCCTTTGCACTTTCTAGGACAAGGATTCCCAAAAGAGTTCCCAACCACTCCATCTTCTCAAGCACTTAAATTTCAGAGCAGTTCTCAAGGCAGAGTGTCCTTGTAGTATGCATCCTAAGAGTAAATCACCCTAGAGCCACAGACAGTAAAAGCAGGGATGTAGCCAGCAGGTGGAGGTGTGGGCAAGACACAAGGTGGAGCAGCAAGTTCTCTAGGATTCATGCCATTGCTACTAAATTATGGAAAACAAGCACCACAAGAAATACAAGACCAAATGCCATGAGAATCTGAATTTTGAGAACTCTACACCTCATGGTGCCTATAACTTCAATAATAAAAGTCAATCCCCTGTTATGATGGCTGCAGCTCTCTGTCGTCTTTACCACAACACAAAATAAAAATCAATTGGTGAGAACATGCGATTACAAGAAAAGATTTTAGGACACCAAAATACCTGTTTCCCCAAAAAGAACTGCCAATACAGCACATCAGGCATTCCATTCAGCCATAAGGTTAATTTTAGAAACAAAACCAAAAAACACACCTCTGCTCATTATGCAGAAAAAGTAGAGAGTCTTGCACTCTGCAACTGCCACATCATTAGTAAGCATAAAGAAGGAACTGACATCCAGTCACAGTAAGGTTTAGACTTCATTTAGCCTTCTTTAGTACTAACACTGGTATTTTACTATTTTCATAACTGAACTGTCAAAACAACTTCAGCTTATCCAAAAATATCCATAACATGCTGGTTAAGGAATTGTTGTCTAATTTGTGCATCTCTACACAAGTCTAAAGGAGTCACTAGAGTGTGAAATTGCTAAATGAAGAAGAGGCATTGATCACAAACTACACTGAGCAGAGGAAGAGAGAAGCATTCAGCACTTCCTAACCATACCCATGACATGGATCCAATCTCAGCAAAACATTTGTTAAAAATCAGGTGCTGTCTCCAAAGCAAATGCAGTGTTCTCAATATAAAAATAGGTCATGCTAAGTCTATGCTTGGTTGTCACTTCTGTTAAACAAAACACTCCAAAGCAGATAGGGAGGACACATCACGGGTTTTGTCATCATCCACTTTCACACAGGGCAGAAATAGTTCGGTATTAGCAAATGCGTGTTGTACGCTAGATCACTGTTACATAGTCATCCTTGAGAGGCACAGGAAGTTAAGCCATCAGGAGCTTTCTACATGGTGGTACTTTGAGGATTACACCAGTGGAATGACTTTCCACATATCAGTCACAGGACATCCCTACTTCTGCCTGATTCACAGTAGCAGGTCACTCTCCACCTCCAAATAACAGGAGCCCCATTGACTGCTTCCCTGCAATTTGTACATAATTCTGCATCTGGGAAGAATGCAATAGTTTGTTAACAGCTAAGCCCATACTGTGTTGTTCCACCACATGGAGGGCAATGGTGAACCAGAGAAGCTAAAGAGAGGACATCTTGTCTAAGAAAAGAAGTGCTTGTGAGAACAAGCTGCACTACATGGAAGCAAAGTTTGAGTGTGCTCTGAGCTCCACAGCTAGAGAACACAGGAGGAACATGCAGAGCATTTTCTACAGTTACAGGTTACCGCACCTCATCCTTGTGTTTCCATGCTAATACGGCTTTACTTGGAAAGCACGTACCATGCCTGGAACTGACTTTCTAGCCTCTGGTAAGATCCATTTCCCTTTCAGAAAGGAATAAAACTCATACAGCTCTAGCTTAAGATTCCTAAGTGACGACCTAGCACTTCAGAGGAGTCCTGAGATCCATCAGTTTTCTCCTTCGCTCACTCATGGTGGTGCCACATTCTCCTAGCGTGACCCCTGACGACTAGGACCATACCATGCTAGGTCAAATTTGATGAATTGACTGCTTTCTTTTAAAAGTGGAGGTGAAAAAGGTGCAAGGAATACACTTTAAGAAAACATTTCAACCAAACAGGATCAACAGCAGGTCCTCTACACACTGGGAATTTAGGCTAAACAGCAGCGCAATTAAGTAGGTTCGCCTCTTGGGGCACTTCAAGGATTAATTACTCCATCAGAGCACTTGAAAGAACACAAGGAAAAAGCACATGAGATAATGAGGTCTCTAAACTGCTCTCCTCACCTCAGCTTCAGCAGCCCAGTAAAAATAATCTGTTAGTCTCCAGCATTGATTTTTCTCTACACTGAGAAACTGTGTGTAAATTGACTTCTGCAATAAGTCATACAGTGTGGGTACACCAAGCATCTGACACACATGGTCTTCACTGCATTTTTGTCTTACCAGGCAATTAAAGCATTACTGGTTGTAATAACAGTTTTCAAATGCCAATATTTCTTTAGTCAGAAGTTTTAGGTCCTGTCAGATTTCACACGGGAGACAAGAAGTCTGCCATTCTGGGGCGGGGGGAATGTTTTATTCAGTGGTACCAAAACAAGTGCTCTCACATCCTGCAGAATCTAGAAGCAACGTAATCTTCTTGAAGAAATTTAGTCTGTAAGATGTCTGGAGAGCTTCTCATGGTCTGTAGCAAGCCATTCCTTCAGGTGGTGCCTGAGCATAGCAGTGTGCTCTACACAGTGATGACCTCTCCCTCCCCCAAGACACTAATTTTGAGCAGCAGGCAGGCCAGGGACTGGCAGTCAATACATTTTGGCTCTGGTCCACTGGTGTCAAGAAATATCAGCAGGAGTTCTAACACGCTTTAAAGCAGACACTCCTCTTCCCCAGGGGCCAGAGACACCACTTCGCTCCCCAGGCAAGTCTCCGCACTGCGAAAGATAAAAGAGTGCCTGAGGGATCTTTAAAATTAATTTGCCAAACAGCTCCAGATCTAGGCAGTGGGATAATCTGCTGTGATTATACCACTGAGGACGACAAACCATGGGAGAAGGGAGCTAAACACTGTATGGGACCCCTGTTTGATTCCAGGGCTTCTCACTGTCATATTACCAAAAATGTATTTTGGCACACGGTCCTGCCTCCTTCCACTTGCTACATCCAATGCAGTGCAAACTACTAACCCAGAGTAAGAGCTAACGATTCTAATATCAAATGCAGTCATTATCTCATTTAAGGTGAAATCTGACAAACAAAAAAATGAACAGGAAAAAGTGTTCAGAGACCTACTGAAAAAGATGACAAAGGGGAGAGGCTGTTTAGGCATTTGCTTTTACAGAAGAAGTCCTGGAAGCCTCTGTTGCAGGCACCCTGAGACAAGACGGCCTCCAGGTTATAAAGTGAAGGATTGATATCTTGCTTCCTCATATAAATGCATTCTTTGCTTATCAGAATTACTTCAAGACACTAAAGCAAACCTTCTGTGTAAGAGTTTGGTCTTGATAAACAAATAGCAGCTGGATACCTATAAGCAAGTCAATTAAATCTTTAGCTAAGCAGACTAATAAACTAGTACTACAGTGTCAGCTGAAGTAAGAGCTGAGATGTTTCTGGCTGCCCATGAGCTAGTTCCCACCAGTGCTCCTCCCCACATTAGCTTCTGCACTCAGAGAGGATTCAGTTTTCAATATTAAGGGGAGGAATTCAACCATAATCCAAATTTAGGGAGTTTCATTAACTTTCTTAGAGAGAAGACTAAGTAGTTTTGCCTCAGTGCACCTGAAACAGGAATACAGAGTTAGACAGTAAGCCTAAAATGGCACGATTACTACCAGCATAACAAACAAAGAGACTCAAGAATTTATTCCAGAACATCTGGACTTCTTTTCTGACAAAAATGCAGTATGTGCTCAGGTATTACCTTTTAAAATGTAAAGCAACCAATTGTAAAAGCGCAAGGCATTCTTTGTGTTTAAAGTAAACGTGTCAAAAGTGTTATACATCAGTCACCTAAAGTAGAACAAATAATTTGTACCACGCTAGAGTGAATTTAGATATCTACTTCAAAGAAGTTATCATTCAAGTGCTAAAGTAAGTTAGGATCTTGAGCAGCTAACATCATATATTTTCCAAGTACTGCTACATTAATTCCATGAAATATTAGTGAGCACATTTCTCCCCTAGTCTGCAAACATCTACTCAAAAAGACAGATTTTGTTATAAGGTAGTAAGTGACCTCAGCAGAACCACTGTCTTGATACTTCTGCCTCTCTGCTGTGGTGATCACTTGAGCTCTATGATGCCCAGAGTACAGACGGACAGTAAAGTGCATTTACAATCTACCTAAACTTCACCCCAGAGTGTAAGTCCAGGCAAGCCCATCCCAAGCAAGCATTGGTCTTTTGTCTATGTCTATATTTTATGAAGGGGGTGGGAAAGAGCCTAGTGTCTAAAAGGTTTAAAGGTATATTTAAATTTATGAAATAATGTGGAAAGGAACATCATATAACTGAGTTACTCCATTAAAAAGTGGTATCAAATGCAAAGAGCTTATCTGCAAATGAGAAAGCAGACCCTGTGACCTAGGAGATCCTTCCCAATTCTGTGTTCTGGAAAGTAATCCTATTAAGACAGACTGATAAGAGGATTTTCATTAGGCATTGATTGTGCCATCATTTGCATTTATGAAGTCCAACACACAGGACCAAAGTGTGCGATCCCCTTGTTAGAAGCACACTCAGAATGGTGAACTCTTCTCAGGCACCACTGGAAGTGTCACCTGTAGACTAGCACCACTGCACAAGCTAGCCATTTACTTACTTACCATTAGGCCATTTAAATTAATGCCATCTTTTGTACTAGCTTTGCTCCACATGCAGAACAGTATTACATTGAATTAAGCTACCAGCATTCTAATAATTAAAGACCTGTAAGTTCACGTTATGATTTTTCTCTAGGTTTAGATCCACTAGATCCGCGCTACTGATAAATATCACATGGATTGAAAAGATACAAGATGCCTTCTGGGGCTGTGATCTGTGTGTTCCCCAAAAATAGTTTAAGATACCGTGTTGAACTGGTTCTTGGAATAGATATCATGCTCCCTAGGGGGAAAAAAGGTAACAGTTCTGCTATTCAAATGTGATCCTCAGAATTAAATACTTATCACTTCAAAGATTTGATTTGTTTCAGTGTGTACCTCTGCCCAAACGATTCCTTGTTCCAAGAAGATCTTTAACAGGCTATATTTATTCTACCTTTGAAATATAGTCATACTGCTGCTGTATGGCCTGCATACAATTAAGATTTTATCCCCCCCTTCTCCAACGTTAATAACTTCTAGAAATCTTGACTTCCATAATTCCATGCATTGCATGAGGGGACAGCAAAAAACCTGCCAATGTTTTACAATAGGCAACCAAAAGTTGCAGTGACACAGAGGGATGGCCATGTCTAACCCACTCAATTTGTGCTGTCAAACAGAAATTTCTGGACTTAGATGGAGGGAAGGGAAAAAAAAGGGGAAGGGGAAAATGAGAACTTAGCTTTCTTATACTGCAGGCAAGACACAAGGCTGCTGAAAAAATGGATTGATATTGCTGCTGCTGCTTTATCACCTGTAGTGACAAGAGACAAGGTGACCATAATTCAGACTGAATCAGGTAAGGGACAGGGTAGCATATTTTTTTCATCAGCAACTCCTGTACTCTGAGAGCTGCTTCATGCACATGTACAGTAGTATGGGCTACAAAATTGTTCAGCTGGTTTTGGTTGGATCTAGGGCCCAGTATAGTGCCTTTTAAGTGGCCGGACATAAGCTAATCTGAATGGAGAGCTATGAGAATGCAAACGAGTTCAGCCAGCCTTTGCAAGGCACGGGTCAACAGAGAACTAGTTTAGTCTTGTGTCAACCCTAAACTATCACGCTACTTGTGAAATGGGGTCTTACTTCAAGTAGAACATCTTTTTATTTAGATACAACACCTATTTGGAAGTATTCCCTATGCCTTTTAAGAGGAGGCAGACGTGCCATGAAATACGTATTTTCCTCATTTAAACAGGGTTATTTTTGTTTCAGACGTTTGCTTCCGTAGCACAGTTTAGATCAGCTCATGCAAAGCTATGAGAAGAACAGGAGAGACCCCACTCTGACTTACCCTGTCAGAATACAGGGGTACAGGGGTACAAGGGACTGACAATGCACAATCAGCCCAGTGTCTTCCACAAAGCACAACATAACCAGCTCTCAGCTATCTATGGATAGATCATCCATGTTATAGTCTAATTGTGCTACAAGCATAGACACATCCAAGCTAGACTCGAGTCCAAAAGCAATTTAGATGAGTTTGTGTGATGAATTTGAGTGGGAGGAAGGGATAGATTAATGATTGATTCCCCCTCTTCCCCCTTCAGCTGTATGTTCACTGCATGATTTGCAGCACAGTTTACAGGTTTTTTTTTAATCCACGTTTTTCTTCCATTGTATCCATGTTCTCTCTTCTACCCCCTCCCCACCCTTGTTACCCAGGATAATCAAGCACTGACTCTATGTAAAGCAATTTGCCTAAAGGCAGAAGAGCCTTTGTAGCCACAACGGTTGAAAGCTACTGTTTATAAGAAGTACAATTATAAAAATTTAAGTGATGTAAGCAATCAATTATCTTTGCCTTGTTATAAAACAACCACACCTACCACTTCAGCAGAGAGGCCAGTTGAATCTTGAACGGAGAGGGAAAAGACAAAAGATTTGCTACGGAATAGCTGATGGAAAATGAAGATTTATATTGCAAAGCTTCTAATTTAGAAGTCAAGAATATTGCTGCTACTTAAGATAAAACAATGAACCGTGACCAGTGCTGAACTGACATCCAGATTATACAAAGCTCAAGTAGTAGAAAAATAATTTTCTTGAACTCCTTTGAGATGTAGTACAAACTTTGCATGTAAAAAGGAGGAAAGTAGCTGAATGGTGGTACATTTCCTACTAGATTAGGGTCTTTCGAACCTAAGATCAGTTTAAGCAGCCCATTTAGAGACAAAAGGCTCTGGCCTCACTGCCGTCAGGTGCTTAGCACCTTCACAGGTACTTAAGCCCACTCCTCCGAAAGCAGCAGCATGCTTTTTACAAGGGTTTTTTTACAGCAACATGCATTTAATAGGTCGTTTTGGGCTTCCTATTTTCTACTCTTGGGACTCAAATGCCTTTCTTTGGCTGCTACACGAAATAAGAAGCCTTTGCTACAGCAGTGTTGCCTGTGTCCTTTGTAGGTCTCTGATCGCATCTCAGAAACCCTTCAACTGACACAGGTATGTTGAGCAGCATCCCTGCCCTCAAAAGAGTGCTCCAAAGTTCACGCCGTACAACGTGGAGATCTGACATCAGTAATAGTCGTCCAAAAGAAATAACCCCAATACATTTCTAAGCAATTTGATGGACCTCTAAGCACTTTACTCCAATGCATCTAGACTGTAATACTCGATTTCCTGAAGAAAGAAATCTTTTATTATGTTTCCTACTGACTTGCATCATTTTAAGGAGCGACACTCTCTAATTCTCAGACCCCTCTCAGTCTCTTTCCACTTTAAATCCATTTAGAAAGGAGTCCACACGCAATTACCATTTGTGAGATCTTGGTCCAAGTTAGAGGAAGTTTATTCAAAGAGTCAGACAGTTAGCAAAAGTTGGTTTCTGTAGTGTTTTATTCAGCAGATTTCCTTACCAAACATCTTTCTGAGAAACAATGAATTTCAAACACTACCTCACCATAGCCTGAGGAATAAGTAGTACCTGATCATACCATCAGGTCCACATCACTACATGGCAGCCTTAGCAGCATGCTGACCAGGCTGTTCTGGAAAGGATGGGATGTTTGGGGTGTGCAGGGCAGTGTTTGGCCCTGAACTCCTTGCACCATTTTATTCTGCATTCTTCCAAACCCAGAGCAAAACAGATCACTGGTAACCATGGCAACTGCCTCAGACACACAGGATCTCCGGGGTGTGCAGACCCACTGACCCGTGAGAGAGTGGGCTGGAGAAGGCGGTCCATACTGTCCAGAAGGTCACTGCCCCATGTAAATACAGTTCCGAATAGTAGGGAGAGAAACAGCTGCAACCGAGTCCATCAAATCACAAGACATGCCTGTTTGGATGCAAATGCACAGAGGAACCGATACCCTGTACAGCTTCTAGTTATTCAGCATATGCAGCACTGCTCTTGGTAGACCATCAATACCCCTCAGTCTGCAACCGGATTCAGTACTGAAAAAATACTTTGGAAATACAGTCATAGAATCATAGAATCATTAAGGTTGGAAGAGACCTCCAAGATCATCGAGTCCAACCGTCAACCCAACACCACCATGCCCACTAAACCATGTCCCTAAGCGCCTCATCTACACGTCTTTTAAATACTTCCAGGGATGGTGACTCAACCACTTCCCTGGGCAGCCTGTTCCAATGTTTAACCACTCTTTCAGTAAAGAAATTTTTCCTCACGTCCAATCTAAACCTCCCCTGGCGCAACTTGAGGCCATTTCCTCTCGTCCTTTCGCCAGTTACTTGGGAGAAGAGACCAACACCCACCTCGCTACAAGCTCCTTTCAGGTAGTTGTAGAGAGCAATGAGGTCTCCCCTCAGCCTCCTTTTCTCCAGGCTAAAAGGAGAAGGCAGCTAATTCGTTCAGAGCTTCCCCACAACCCTCAGTCCACCTTTTATAGCTTGCCACCAGCTTTACAACTACAGCCAACACAGCTGTGCAGCAAGAGGAAAGGGAGGGCTAGGAATTTTTTTTTACTTGTGTGACCTGCCCTCCAGCCTAGATATGGGCCTTCCTCTTGTATCCTCTCTAGCACCAACCAGTTCAAACTGAAGCGTGTACAGACCAACAGACTCTCTGATGCTATATTAGGGACAAGCTGTCACTGTTACCGTATCCCAGCAGCTTCAGGAAGGTGGCCAAAGAGGGTGTTCTCCCTCTTTGACTGCAGTCACAGAGCGCCCAGGGCGAAGGGAGCTCAATCCATGCAGGACCAAGTTAAATTGCTCCCTCCCTTCCCATACCCCACCGATGCTTTTTTTTTTTTAAACTAATGGGCATCTCTTTCAGTTCTGTTTTCTTGCACGTTGAATTTTTAAACAGAATTCCAGGGTATTTTGCCCTGGAATGGAAAAAGGGGTAAGCTTGGACATAATTCCCTGTTACTTCCAGACCAACATCATATCCTTTGCCAAGCACTGATTTCCATACATGATTAGACATGTTCTAATAAAATAGTTGATTATCCAACTAAGCTCATCAATATCTCATATGAGAAGAGTAAGTCTTGTATTCAACTTTTAGAGTGCAAAATCTAAGGGCTCATTTGATTTGTACATGCACGTCTTCACATTAAAAATTACTCAGCAACAAACCCATAGCACCAGCAAAGTCTTTCTGCATTGTTTACTAATGCTGCGCAAAATCTGTGTGCCCTCAATGCGCTCATTCCATCAGCATTCTGCCATTTCTAGCAAATGCTGTAATTGTGGGTAGACAGGACCCCTGAGCACAGTAATTCACCTGCAATGCTGAATGGTTTCTGCGGACAAATCCAGTGGCCTTTTTTTGTACATGAAGTTGTCCAAGTTTGACAGGTGCACACAACATCAATCACATCTGGAAAACTAGACTGTCGTCACTTTCATGCTGAACTGCAAGTTGCAAACCATTAGGGAATGAATAGTGACAATATAAGTTGTTCTGTGCAGCATTATTGAGCAATTCTTAGCCAATAATGGACTTAGCCCAAAACATGAAGCATCTGTGGAGGAACTATTTTTAGAAACAAGATACCTAGTAAAGGTCAACACTGAAGTCAATTCAAGTCCTGCAATTAAGGTACTGCATTTTCAATATCCTAATCTATAACCACAACCTCAGTTTCAGCATTCACAGAAACCAGAACAAACAGGTTATAAAACTTCACTTTTTAGTGAAGCAGTTCCAGGAGCAAACAGCCAGACTGACACTCACCTGAAGCACTCAACCTGAGTATGTTAGCCTGACAGGTTCTGGTGCCAAACAAATCCTGCTTAAGAGTCTCTGGTCCTACTAAAGTTTTCTACCTTGGTAACCCTTTACCATTCAGGCTGGTTTTTATCCCTAAAGTCTGCATCATGTGGGAGTAACCTTTCTAAAGCTGATCTTTGTATCGCAGATCTGTGGTCAGCATTAAAAACAGTCTCAAATGGCTCCTTCTAAACCACTTCCCACCAACTCCATTATCCTTCTTGGTGTCCAATTTTTAAAACTAAAACTGTACCCCTAAAGACAAGATCTAGACAAGACTAGAAAAAGAACACAAACAAACCTGTCTCCTTATTTCCCAACCTTGTCTCCTAAAGTTTCTCACCAAGCCAAGACAGGCTTATAGCTGACTTAACTTGCAAGTACTTGAGAGACTATGAATACATGTTTAGCTTTGAATAAAGGGAGTCTTTCTGCAAGTATCCTCTTACTGATGAATCTCAGCATAATTTAATAGAAAACATTATTTAAATTGAAAACAGTGAGGAGGCACTACATCTATGCAGTCCCACAAAGAGACACCCAGGTCTTCTTGCACACCTTCAGCGCACTGCACTGCAAGCACCCTCTTACTTATTTTTGCTCTTCCCAGGATTGGAGTGCATTGCTCCTTGGAAACAGAGCTCCAAATCAGAATAGCAACGACACACTGACACTGGTTAGCTCTTCCAGGATTAGTAATTCGATGGCTATTTCTGACATTCTGGAAGACTTCAGATTGTTTCAGAACTTAAGTGTCATCGCATCAAGAAGTTATGGTAGATCTTCCACAGAAGCTAAAGAGAGCACAATTCCCAACCCCCCCCAACCTGCCTTCAGACAGGGTTATTAACTGCCTGCATAGGTGATTAAGTTTCAGCCTGAGCACTACATCTGTAAGCCTAGAAGTAATTCAAGCAGATTCAAGCAAAGCGTCTTGCATTAAACCGCTATCATCTTTAATCACTACACTCATCATGCATCTTCAACTTTATTCTGATAGCATATTAATTGCTTGACCTTTTCACTACTGTCATACGTGCTGACACTTGGATAGAGTTCATGCATAACAGCAAAGAAGAGCAGAAGACTTAAACATTTTGCCCTCAACCTTCAAAGCTAAAAAACATTTTCATCTGTTGTGTCAAACCACTTTTTCCCCTAAAAGTCACCTTAGAAACCAAATCATCAAAAGAGTTCTTTGTATGCAGCCATATGTGGTCCCCATCTTAATGGAGAGCCCTCCTTCTAAAGCAGACCTCCTCCTATTTTGGTCAGAGGCAGAAACCACAATAAGGAAAAGATTTTTTTCCTCCAGCAAGCCAGTTATTTGAACACCGTGAAGAGCAGCAGTAATTCCTCTGGACCTCGGTTTGGTCCCATGTATCACATCCTTTCTTACATACAGAACAACTACGCCTGTATGTCGAAAGCACGCAGCACACGGCCCAAACAGGCCTGCTGTTTTGGAACGACGACAGTCAAACCAGAGGCAACAGATCCAGTAGGCCAGCTACTAACTACATTATCAGCTCATGCAGGCACAAAAGCATCAGTTCATGCAAGCAGTTGTAAGTACTTCTGACCTCAGAGAAATCCTTGCAGCCTACAGGCTATGTGGCCTAACAAGTCGTGAGGCTGGAGAGGCAAGTCACACCAAGATGAAGAGTAACAACCAGAGTTTCCATTTGTATCTTTCCTTCCCTTAGTTCGTGGATGTGAATAGTTAAGGAGGTTTAACTTGTCGCATGCACATTTTTTATGAGGGCAAGTCCTTCTGACAAATTTGCTGATAAACTGGTTTTGAGATGAAAGGAAGTTTCTTTAAACATTTGAATTACGTACGTGCTAGATATTCAGGCCTGGTGATGTAGGCCCTCACATCCACTCGAGACATCCAGACCTCAGCTGACAAAACTGCCAAGCTCTTGCCTTCCTAGCTCCAGAATACCCAGGAGCCCTGGGGTGAGATGGTGGCTGCAGCGTTGCTAGCTGCAAAATGCAATTTGGCTTCAAGAAATCTCATTCAGAAGTCTAATAAAAGCAAATTAGACTACTGATGGGAAAAGTATCAGTGGAACCTCAGTTTAGACTTAACATTTTGATTCTTTGTAACAGTAAATACTTGAGGTGGCAGGGAGGTAGGATACCCTGGGGACTAGGTCCACATTTCTAATGAAGCTTTGACAAAGCCAAGTACTGGTACTTCCTTTACTTACGACATTGTCATCTCTGTGTGGAAGGTAACAGTTACTATTCCTCTGAATAACCTTGAAAAGTCTTCCTGTTCACCTGTCTTCTACATTAGAAAATTCATTCCATCGCCACTCACTTTTTGCCCAGAGTAACAGAACAACGGGTTTGATACCTACAGATTAGATACAACCCCCCCCCAGTATTTTCGATTCTCATCCTAATGGTCTTCCAACTGCTCGTTGCAATTTCCCGGCTAGTACCTACCCCGCTCCTGGAGGCCGGGGTAACATAAAACCATGGTCTAGCGGGGACCGTACCCGCCCCGGAGTCCTTC
>NW_008824807.1:733717-755282 GCF_000699105.1 Pygoscelis adeliae | reverse complement strand
TGCTCCCCGCTGTCATCGGAGCCGGAGCGGCATGTGCCCGCGGCAGGGCGCTCCCCGGGGGCTCCCCAGGGACTTCGGCTGCTGGGTGGTCTATGGCTTTTTTTTTTAAGGAAATGCAGTATTGCCCCGTCATGCACACGACGTTTATATATGTTGTATATCCGCAGCATTAAAACGCTGAATGCGATCGTTTTCTTCTCTCCGGGGGTGGGGGGGTGCGTGTGTGGATGATTTCAGGGCAGCGAACCCAAATAGAAAGCAAATATTTCGAGCTCTCAGCAGTTAGTGTAACAATTAGCCATTCGGAGATGGCTCTTTCTACAAGGCACCGGTTCGCATTAGCGTTTTCAGCAGCTTTGTGTCTCGGAGGCACTGAGTGAAATCACCAATGGTCCACCATACGCACCAGCGTGCCTATGACTGTGGGTAAGCAGCCAACATAACGCAGGTGCTGGTTTAGGGGCCCTGGACCGTCCCCGTTAGCAAAGAGGTTTGCCTGTGACAAGGGGCAGAAGCCAACCCCCTGCGCATGCAAACCTGGGACTGGAAGTGCCCGGTGTCCCAAAGCTCGGGTACGGCCGTGGGGACTGTCCCCTGCACACGCTTCCCTGGGGGAGGATGTCTTAAGTCAGCAAGGGGCAGAGGGGAAGTGCGCATGGGTCGCCAGCCACAGTTACCCAGGGCATATCTGCTTCAGCCAAATCCTTGCTGCTGTTCCGCATGCCCCTGTGGCTGCAGTGGCATTTCAGCCTCTTCTGCTCTCTGCATTTGACACACCACTGAACAAGAGGCTAGCATGAGGCATTTGAGCCTCATCAAGCTATTTAGGCAAAACTCAGCTTGTGCTGCTCTAAAAAAGTGCCAGTTCTTCAAAGCAAAGCATATAAAGTTAAGCTCCTGATCTGCATGTAGGGAGCACATGATTTTCAGAGATACTGAGTGACTGGAACTAGGCATCACGGCAGGTGACACTTGAAGCCTGGGCTGCAGGCAGAGCTTGAGAGAAAGTCACGTCCCGCAAGCCTGAGTTTAGGCAATGAGGCTGTCCTATCCACCGGGCAGTCTTCTCTGCCATTACCCAAGCAAATCTCGACTTCCAGCTGCAGCTGGGTAGTGCTGCCTGCCTGGCTTTTATAAATCTGGGCTTGGGTAAATACAGTAGGAAAACACCATCGTCAGCAACTTGTTCTTAGAGAAACCAAAAAGATGCAGAGGAGTTTTTGAAAGAGGGGAGCGGCTGCCGTTTAAACTTTTGTGCTTGGAGTGGCCTGTAATTTGGGTCTTCAGCTCTGCATGTCATGTTGGAAGTCTGGTGCTGACGGTCTCAACCACAGAACTTGAAACTTTCCTGTTTAGAGCAGGAACATTTTCATCTTTATAGACCGATTTTGTTTTCGGTTGCTGAGGAAAAATGGATTAATGCAAAAGGAGGTAAATATTGCACGAGAGGCTTTTTAAAGCCATACTAAGCACCATACTTGCTGTTTCGTGGGATATATTAGCAGGAATACCCGAATTGTCACCATATTAGGATATTTTCTGGAGCCAAAAGAATGCTGAGGTGTTCCACACTGGACTTAAGCTGGCTGGAAAATACTGAGATTTTTGTTGCCTGCTGTAGCAAATATCAGGTGTACAGATGGCTAAAATATTCTCATCGACTCTGAGTGTGAGAATCCAGAAAGTCTCAGCTGAAGGACTTTTTCAATACTATTATTAATAGGATGTTATAATCACCGCAGACATTTAAAAGCTGGCACCCGCTATTCAAATAGCACTTCCGCAACACTCTTAGAGTAGAAAATGAGGTACAAGGGATTAAAAAGCATGTCCTCAGAGGTTATCATTTCAAAGTTACAATTCTAACATAATGCGTAGTGGTTGGTAAACGTGGGTGGATGAGAAACTGGTAGAACTGCCAGCATTGTCATAAGGCAGTTTTATGTGCCATTGGTTTTTCATTCAGTTTTTAAAGCAAGTGCATTCCTCAGGAAGCCAGGGCAAAAAGTGCTGCCAAGAATCTTTCCTGCAACGATTTTGCTTCATTTGGAAGAAAGATCTAGTTGTTCAAAAGTCAAAGTTGAGCAAAAACGTTTAGATCTGCTAACATCCTGGGAATGAGCAATGCATCCCTGTGTGGGCACAATCTGTACTTTACTCCTGCGCGTCTGGAGGCGTATGAGAGCATTTCTTGGACTGAGAAGTTTCCTTGTAAATACTTCTCCATACCACAATGGAGCTGTTAACGGTTACACCTGTAACAAAGACAAGAGTTAACGTGGCAGAGGGAGGAACAATCCGTCCCAACCCTTCAGCCCCAGTTTCAGACCTACCTTGAGGAATGAATTCAGGGCATAAGAGATTAAGCTTCATAGGCGAGGGTCTTCCAGCAGCTAAATCAAAATCACAGTGTCACATTTCATCTAAAGCTAAAGGTTGATCAATAAAACCAGAGGGGAGATAAAATACAGCACCGCTGAAATATTGTGCTCTCTCAGTGTGATCATGTCCAGGTCTCTCTCACAAGAACATTGTGTCAGGTGACAGGATAAGTAAAGACAACGTGAATTAGGACACACCAAAGGCAGAGGAACGCTTGCATCACCTGCACTTCCCTATGTTTCTTTCCCAGACAGTGGATGTGGGAATCTCTTGTGAATGTAAGCAACATGAAGCTGTATCCACTTCCCATGCACATATTGCATGGTCCTAACCTGTTTTCCAGTCAAAGAAAATATTAAAGACTATCTGGACTAATTTTTCAGGAGGCTTACACAGTGACCCTTGAGGGTTCAAGGCCCTGAGCATTAATTGCCTGTTCACCTTTAGTAACCCTGTTTGACAGCAGGTATATTCTTTTCCTGAACGATTGACACTTCCATCAGTGCTGGCCACAAGTGTCAGCGTTGACTCATTTCTGTGGCTAAAAGGTTCTTCTCTAGGCAAACTTGCTACTTAGGAAACAAAGTTTAGGTTTATTATCCTCAGTGATAGTCTAAATCCCCATTTTCCTATGCTGTCAAATACTACATTGGCCAAAACCAAAACTCCTTTCTTATGCCGCTCTCCACAAGTTTTCCTTCCCCGGAGGCTGCTCGACGGAAGGACCCCTGCAGCTTGCCTCTTCTGCATGGCTTTCCAACGTTTCGTAGCAGTTTCTCTTAGATGTTTCCATGTTCTTTTCTGAATAACTTTGAAAATATGAAGTTGCTGGACTCTGAAATAAATCAGTATGTGTCATGAAATTTCATTCAGTTCAGTAGCTGTTATTTTCCTGAGGCATTTGCTCTTTAAGGGATTCACATGTATGTAATTTTGCTGGTTTCTGCTTCTCATGACGATGTGCTCAGGTGTCGTGGTTTAACCTCAGTTGGCAACTAAGCACCACGCAGCTGCTTGCTCACTCCCCCCCCTCCCGATGGGATGGGGGAGAGAATTGGAAAAGCACAAGTGAGAAAAACTCGTGGGTTGAGATAAAAACAGTTTAATAATTGAAATAAAACTATAATGATGCTAATATGATAATAATAATAATACACAAAGCAAGTGATGCACAGTACAATTGCCCCCCCCCCCCCGACCGATGCCCAGCCAGTCCCCGAGCAGCGGCCCCCCCCCCGCCCGATGCCCAGCCAGTCCCCGAGCAGCGGCCCCCCCCTGGCCAGCTTCCCCCAGTTTATGTACTGAGCATGACGTCACATGGTATGGAATGTCCCTTTGGCCAGTTTGGCTGTGCCCCCTCCCAGCTTCTTGTGCACCTGCAGCCTTCTCAGTTGGTAGAGCATGGAAAACTAGAAAGTCCTTGGCTAGTGTAAGCATTACCTAGCAACAACTAAAACATCGGTGCCTTATCAGTTTTGTTCCCATCCTAAATCCAAGAAATTAGAGTTCAGTGGAAGACTCATAGGCTGGAGATTTTTAGCAACCTGGAATTGTTTACACAGCAAAGTACACACCAGTTGGTGGCTATATTTCCTTCTTGAAATGCATGTTAGCTTTTACATGTTCTCAGAATCATGGGAGTCGTTTCACGCTTGTATTCCTTGGCTTGCTAACAAAATACTTGAGTTAAGAGTTGCCAGGCAATCTTCTGCATGTGTAATGATAGACTCCATAATTTTTGCAATGCTGGACAGTCTTTGTCTACCATCTATGCCACCATTTAAGAGCCCTGAGTGGCATCTTGTAGGTGAGCTTGGACTTCGTTCCAGGCGCACTAGCGAAATTTACTGTCACAGGGCTTCTCTTTTGCACGATTATTGGAAACTGCCATCAACCAGATAGTCTGTCTTGTACCTGGTGACTGCATCTGAGGAGTCTAAAGACACTGTCCTGAGTTATTTAATGGTATTTCTGTGCAAGAAAAGTGTTTCATCAATGAGGAGCCTTGACACCCTACTCAGCTCGGAGGAGGTTTCACCCCTGTGGTGTGGGTACGGGGGTCATGCTTGTGCATTGCCTTGTCTGGATCAGTGTTTCCTTCCTCCCCATCAATAAGCAAAAATGGTTCGGGGGGATACTGCCATAGTTCATAAACCACTGCAAAACTAAGCTTTGCTTCCATCACAGCGGTAGCCCCTGTGCGTCAGACAGTGTATAAGTGCCATTTTTGTGTCTCCTATTTGAATTCAGCTTGGGCCTATGAGCTGTTAATGGGTTCTGTGTCTCTAAGTGATTTTCTACTTTGCATGTCCTAATTAATGCCCCTCCCTCTAACTGGTAACTCCCTCGTCTCCCCAGGTGTGTTATGATTCTGTTTTCATTTTCAATCGCTTTTCATCTGTTTGCGATATTGATGTTCCATACTCCAAAGACACTGAGTTTGTGTCGATCTATCATTCTCAGCACCACCAACTTTTTGTTCTTGCAGCCCTCCTTTTGATGCTCCAAAACTCTACTTTTTTGGTTTGTTTTGCCTTTACTAAAAAGGTCCTCAGAGTCTGGCTCTTACAAATGTCTGTTACTGAGGGCTGCTTTTTCCTTTGTCCTTTCTTGTAAAGGAGACACCACTGGCTCATTGCTCATCCCCCAGCTGTAATACCTGTGGTGGAAGCAGTGATTCTAATACTAGTTGTATAAACTAATGACAAAAAGCAAGTATTTGTTATGTTGAAGTGTTTGCTCTGGTCCCTCTTGCTTATGGATATAATCTGTTCATAGTTCGAGACTCTCTGATAATGAAACTTTGGAAGACTTGCATTTCAAGAGGAGACCGTTGGGTACTCATGGGTTACGCAGGCCAAGCTACATTCAGGTACAAGGTAAATGCTACATGAGAGGGAGAGAAAATAGAAGGAAACACAAAGTTGTACGCATACACCCATTATTTCCTACAAAGTAAGTGTGTGCACAATGACAACCTCTTCCTGTCTCAGAGCAGAGATCCAAGCATGGGATGTGACTGTAGCCTCATTTCTCCCTATACCAGCAGCGGCTGGAGGCTGCGATGCCCTGAAGTCTGCCAGCGGTGGCCATTCCTCTGCAGTGGAATTCCTCCAAACTCTCGCCTTACACACATGTTGTAGGACCACATGATACATCCATGTAGCCGCTCCCAGACAAGAAGGCTAATTAGGACCCCTGTATACTAACTGTCCATAGGAGCCCCCTTTCCTTCCCCCAGTCCTGCCTCTGGCTGCCCAGCCAGTGTCCTCAGGGAGAAAACTGCCCTTTGGGCTCCTCCTGGGTGCACGTCTTGGCAGTCTGCATGGGATCCAGGCTCCATTTGGCTCTGGCTCTCCCAGCTGCCTTCGCAGTGGCAGTGGTGAGGGGGATGCCAGGTCCTTTAGAGCAGGAGGTCTCTCTGGAAGGGCTACAGTTTGCAGTCTGGATGCCCACTATTGGGTCTCAGAAAGAAGCCAAAAATTCAGAGGACTCCCAAGTATCAAGTACAACATCTCTGAGCATCTCTGGTGCATGCTGTTCAGTCATGCTAGGTTACACAGGCTGTGCTGTCGTGGTACTTTGTGTTGAGGATAGGTAGCAACTAAAGAAGAAGCAGGTAACCTCTGATTACTTGCACTTGCCCTCAATAACATCAGCAATTCCTGGTAGAAATAACCTATGATTGTTCATCTGAGCACTACCACCCAAGCTGTCACTTTTATTTAGAAAGATGTGGACAGCCTTCCTTTCTTCTGGAAGGGATTAGTGGGGAGGTAGGGAATCAATAAAGGAAAAGATCTGAAAAAAACCAACAGCAAAACAAACCATGAAGCAAGACTGGACAATTAACATTCCACAGCCTTTAGTAATATTGATTGTTGTTTTGCCCTTGAGTCCCACCCTGCTTACATCAAAATATTAACCCTTTGGTAAAATACAAAGAGAGAAAATAAGTGACACAGATAAAGTATTTGTATTAGTTCATAAAAAGAGACCAACAAAAACATTAAAAGAAAGTATGGGTTAGGGAGTGAGACGCTCACAGATTAATAGACGCTAGATTAATAATATTCTGGATCAGTCATCTTCCAGACTGGTACCTGTCACCTCTGCTACACAGCCCATTTCACTTGCACTCAAGAAATAATGAAGAATGATAATAAGTTATTCTGTATAGCTTGGCCAGCCTGTAGAGGAGGGACATAATGTATTTTACCATTTTGCTTGGCAATTAGTGGTGAGTGATGGCACTCAGGTGCTTGGATCTGGAAAAAAAAAACCTGAAAAAAACCTGAAAGCTAGAGCAGAAAGCAATCACTTAGAAATTTGGGTGCCAATAGTCCTGGTTTGCCTCATGTCCCCTCATCGCTGCACCTCAAAGCGTTCTGCAGAAGAACATATATAGAATGAGCCCAAGACTGTCTAAAAACCAGCATCAATGTATAGCTAAAACCTGGTGCTGTTCTTCGTTGTTGTACAAAAATGATATGCTAAACTTCCCAAGTTCTTAGTTCTTTGGGAAAGCAGGAACGATACTGGGCTGTTTAGCACGGAAAGAGCCTGTGGTCTCTCTGGCTATAACAAGAGACGTCAAGAGCACAGAATTGTTAAAAGCATTAAGTAATTGATGCCATCCCAGTGCATGTTCTTTCAAGCTAAAAGCTATTTTGATGGAGGAAGCATAAACAATCGAGGGCTAGCTGGTGAAAGCTATCAGCTATGGTTTGAATAGAGGAGAAAATGAGGAGCAAAAGTAGAACAAGCTCTACTGCTCAGGTGCCTTTTTGGAAGGTTTTTACAAGAGTGCTGAGCACACTTTTCAAACCTTAAGGATATTCCAAGTTGCCACTCAAAATCTAGTAAATGAACAACATGGAGGATGCAGGCATTGAAGAAAGGAGATCAGCAAAATGTAGAGCAGCAAAAAAACTAGTTCATCAGTTTTATATGTATATCACAGGATGCAATTCAATAAAAGAAATGCAAACGCTCCATATTCATCTGGAGTAGTCAGCTGCACAAGTATATGATTGGAAAACGCAAGTTTGACAGCAGTTCTACCAACAAGGACCAAGGGGATCTGGATCACAGACTGAACATGGGTCAGAAACATGCTGCGGTGAAAAAAGCTACATGGCAGTGGGATGTATAAAGAAGAGTGTCATACATATGAGACATGAAGTAACTTTACTGTATGAGATTCTGTGGGTAAGGCCCCTGTTAAGAGTGTGAGACTCCAAAGGAGATTGGACCAATTTGGCAGAAATCGGAGAAAAGCAACTGGAATCATTAAAGGTCTAAAAGATGTGCCCCTTTCTGTAATAACCTACAGGGAAAGACTAAAGGAACCAGAAATATTTAGTTTATAAAATGCAGAAGTGTTGATAAAGCTGAGGGAAATAATGTGCTCTCAATCTCATGTGGTGAGCACAGGGAATAATGAGCTTAAACTGAAGCAAAGGAGATTTTGATTAAACGTGATGAAAAAATTTCCAACGGTAGGGATAGAGATATGGCAAAATACGCTGCCTAGGGAGGCTGTGGAATCCACTTCTTCAGAGTTGTTTCAGAAAGAAAAAGGTAAATATTTGTTGTTTATTTATTTCTCTACAGGGAGAGTTTATCCAGTCCGAAGGCAAGGAGATGAACCAGGAGCCTCTCAGGCTACACCTATCCCTGTAAGCTCTCCAGGGCCAGGAGCAGGCTCAAGCACTGCTACCCAACTACTTGCTAAGCTACCAGTGATGTCCCCATTGGAGCTCATCCCTGCACTGGTCACTGTCCTGGGGACCTAATCTCCAAAGATTGTCCCCAACAGCCACTATGGACAAGGCCATCACATTCAGGGGGGAAAGTATTCAACTGCACCATGGTATTTGCCCTCAGCAAAAAAAAAACCATCATGGCCCTGTTTCTTGTAAATACATAGCCTGAAAGTGCCCTCCAGTCCTAATTTCTGTGGGTATTTCTGTACCAAGCTATTTTTAACAAGGAGAATCCAAAAGCCCTCTCTAAATATGTGCAATTTAAATGAATAAGCTTTTATGTGTACAACAACCATCCAGCTCTGGGGCATTCATGCAATTTTGCTGCACTTAGCAGCTCTGTATAAATAACATATGAAAAGAAATATTCCATGTGTAAGCATAAGATGTTCGTAAATACAAAATAGTTATAATAATTCATGGCAAGATTACCAAGATGAAAGTCCCATTATTCTACATGCTTTTACAAATCTGAAGCAAGAGACACTCCCTGTCCCCAACTTTGCACAGTATGGTTTGAGACAACAGAGCAGAGGTTAAAAACACATAGTCATGCAAGGCATTTGGTTACATAAAGGACATTTTTTGAAGTGTAAAAATGAGATTGTCTGTAGTAATTTTCAGTATAAGGCACAATTTAGCATTTCCTCCCCCACTTAGGCTTAAGTCATTTTCCAGGATGTTCAGCTCAGTAAGGTTTATACAATGATATGACTGCTTCAAAATCTGGTTTCCTTGTACAAATATACATATTAGCTAATCTCCTAAATGCCTGTCTAGATTGCCTCCATTTAACAAGCTTCAAAGAACTGGATAGTACAGAGATGATTTAGGAGCTTTTACCTACAGGTATTGTCCTATATTTAACTTTCTAATTGTAATGGCAGGAGAGTGAAACACTATCTGGTTCAATAAACACAAGTTACTCTTGTTAACTGTCATCAACTTTAAAGCTGTTCTGTCATTCGGGCCTTGCATGTTTCTAAGCACCACTGAGAGTCTGGGTATCAGCACTTCATAAAACCGTTTCCTAAAGTGATATCCAGAGAAGTGTTGCAAAATGGGCCCATATATTTCTTGCAGTAGTGAAAATACTGTCTACATCAGGGTCATTTTCTTTTCCTTTCAAACCACCATGAGAAAAAACACCACAGGCATCAGGTAGTTAGTAACCTCTTAGTGCACTGACCTGTTTGATGTTCACAGGAGGGTTAGTCAATATATTTGCCTTAGATAGGGTACCATTAGTAATTTCTGCATGAATTTTATTACATAGCTCAATCCCTATCTACCCCACAGCCTGCAAGTGCCCCTCTGTCACACTACTATGTAAAAAGGTGAGTTATGAAAAAATGAAGCTATTAATTCTGTTTATATTTTGGTCCTATGCAATGTGAAAGGCATGGTATTGAGGTATGTTTGTAATATTTTGCAATTAAAAAATGGTAGTATGTCACTAGTTTTAAATATGGCATCCTAGCTAATGTTAAATTAATCATTAATCATTTAGGGCATTTCTAATGATTCCTATTCCTAAGCCCCTCTGTATTGATTCTTAAAACTCACTAGATTTGACCTCAGAAACAACCCTTGGCATTTGAAGACATCAAATGTAGATATATGCTAGCTTCTGTGGGTTAGTACATTAGTAATTAATCTTTAAAGAACAGGCAATAAAATGTCCCTAGTATGTTGTAAATGGGAAAAGATGGCAATCTGCCATGGATCACCCTGAAGATGGGAGAAGGAGCTTAATGAGTCAAAGAAAAACCAGACAGAAATTGAATCTGATAAGATACACCTGCTAAATTACTTGTTTTCTGATGATGAGGCTGGATCTAAAGCAGCTGTTCTAGAAGATGTAAGATGAAAAAACTAGAGGGGCAGAGCATATGAAAAGGATTGAACCATTGTTTAGTGCTATGTGGAATGGTCCTTCAGCTCAGGCATGCTGCTGTTGAATTATCTATCTATACCTATTTTTTGATATATAAGTGCTCTTTGCACTCATATTTTTTCTAGCAACAGTGCGTTTATATTCATCCATCTAAATTATTCCTGGAATGATACATAGTACAGCTCTGTAGCACTAGGAAATGAGGCAATTATAGGTAGAGTTAATAAATCCACTTAATAAATCCACTTTGACCGCCCTCCCCTTTCAGAGCTGAATCCCAAGCCCGTGGTTAGACAGCTACATTTTCTACACAGCGCAGGAGGCACCTCAGAAGAGCAATCCAAAAAAACCCCCTGCTTTTGCAGAAGATGCCTGAATTGAGCCCAAAGCAGTGAGCCTCGTTCAGAATTGCTTTGACTGATCCTGAAGAAGAGCTAGAAGCAGCGTAGCATAGCAGCGTCATTGCAGCGCTTTATTTGGGTTTATATACCCCGCTTCTCACAGCGTGACTTCAGCAGAGGCTGTGGGGGCTGCGTTGGCGGCCACTGGGGTGGTTAGAACAATCTCTTGGGAGGAGGCATTTTTTTAGGGTGACTCCGAAGCGATCCTAGAATCAACATCTCCAGCTTTCTACATGAGTCCTCCAACTATGAGGTTGCTGTTTAGACGGCAGAAAACAAACATTTACTCACTACATCTCCTTAGCAGTTGGTACCCCCCATCACACCCTAAAACACTTCTTTCTGTCAGCAGTTGTCTTGAACAGGACTATTACACAGCCTTTCTACAGGTTTTTAAGTGAATAAAAGTATTGCACTCTTTCATGGCCGGAGCTAGTATCTCCTGCCAGGCTTTCTCAGCTCTCCTCCCTAGGATTTTGGGCTGTAGGATTTGGCCAAAGGATTTTGGCCTATGGTCTGTTAGTGAAAAAAAAAAAAGACGCTTCCATGAAAAGACACATGCCTGACTTCATCTCTAGTCTTTCGTACCTGCTAGCAGAAGCACATCCCTGCATCATTCAAAAGCAGGCAGCGCAGTGCTCGTCTGAGTTACATTTTTAGGAACACTTTTAAAAAAAGATAAAAAGAAAAAACAGATGTTCCTTATTGGCTGAAGGGAGGTGGAGAAATTATTTCTGATTTTTTTCTGAATTGATAGTACTCTATATTGCACCATGCCTGGATGAATATATTAGACTGTACAATATTATTATTATAAGAGATATGATATTAATGGCAGTAACTCTTTTACAATTAAGTAATTCAGCAATAACCAGCTGTTTGTTTAATAGTGTTTTTACCTGGCTGATCTCCATCTTTCCTATATTAGCTATGGGATTTGTGAATCCTCTAGGTTCATAGATTAACATGACATGACATGTTTCTTTTTATGTCAAAGCGTTTACAGTATATTTATCAAAATTAATAGAAGGTTTTAAATAAGCCCCTCTCCTCACAGCACAGCTAGGTTGTTTATTTCTAATTTTCTTATGAGTACTGTCATTAAATTTTGTTCCTCATAGCGGAGTCCTCTATATTTTCAGTAAAGTCAACTGAAGTGTCTTCTCCTGTAGTGTTCCCATTAGCCACAACAGATCTTTCTCTTGCTGCCTGTGCATGCTCTGATTGCCATTTCAACACTGACTCATGACTGAGAAGAGATTAAGACTTTGACTCGACAGGTTATAATCCTCTGCCTGCGACGGGAATGCCTGCTGCCTACAGAGCAAAGCAGGGCTCTGATATCTTACAGCTGCCAGTCCGTGCCTGAGGAGGCATCATGGCCCCGTCTGATGTAATTCAGCTTGTCCTGATTAGATGGGGGAGGGGGGGGGGAATACCCACATATCTAATTGAAGCATGGGAATTATTTTATTGGATTACTAACGCACTTGGAAAATGTACTTTGACGGTTGGACTCAATGATCTTAGAGGTCTTTTCCAACCTTAATGATTCTATGATTCTATGAAAATCTATGGTAACATTTATTAAATAAGCATTTGGTCACATGTGTAACCTGGCTCACTTCATTACGCAGGATGAAGGCTGGAAACTGCATCCTGTGAAGTGGTTGGAGCTTTTCTTGGTTGCTGAACAGGCAGCATTTTCCATGTTCTTTCCAATTCATCCTCATGATTCACAACGACCTTCTCTCTCTTTCTGAAGCTTTATACTATTGCACAAATGCTAAGAACGGCGCCTGTTCTACAGAGCATTGCCAGTGCTTTAATATGTGTTCTAGTATATTGGGAAAAAACCTCCCTTAACTAAAATGTAGCGATACAGTTACACAAAACACACCTCTTCTGCATTTTCTTATGTGCTTAGTTTCCTACCATCTGTTTTGCACATAATATTCGTGCTTGTGGAGCAGCTTCCAGGATTTTGGCATTTCTATTGCAGATGCCATGCTTCTTCCCTATTACAATGCCAAGCTTTTCTTTCATTTGAAAAACAACATAAACAGGTTATACACTAGCCGACAAAGCTGAAACAGTGTAATTGAAGAATAATGATTTCCGTAGGAAACAGCTTAAAAAGCCTGCTAGGGCTACATCATATCAATTTGGCAGATACTAGTTCTTAACTTATATTTAACTGTCATTAATTTCCATACTGAGGTAACGTACCCATCTAATTTAGAAAAATGCCAGAAAAGTCCTGAGGATCATTATAAAAGCAGAGTTTTCATTGATACGCTTCGGAGTGTGGGACTGTACGCTCTGTTTTGCTTCCCAGAGGGCACAGCAGGGAGGAAGACAAAAGTAGATTTATGGCACTGATGCCACAGGAGGACCCTGCGCGGTGTCAGGGGACTCCCTGAAGCCACTCCATGACCCAGGCCACGCTGAGTACAGGGCATGGGCCATGTCGTCTACAGAGCTGCATCTCTGGTCCAGGTTGGTGTTATTTCAGTAAATACAGCAAAGTATTATTACCATTACGACTATTATTATTGTTATTATTTTCTAATTTCACCTGCCGAGTGGGAAAAATACTGATTCTATAATTTCTGTGATTATTCCTATGACTTTTTCTCCCACAATCCTTTCCCCACACCGAGTTTTGTTTGTGTGTTTCCGAGCCTTTTGCAGTGATGAGCCACTTCAGAGAACTACAGAGCTATTTTTATTTAGCAGGGGACTTTGAATTAAGCAATTAAACTGGGCTGCCGTTGTTTGCCTTGCAGAGTGGCCATTTTCTCTTGCTATTTTTTTTGGCAACCTTCATGTTGATTTTGTGGCTGAAGTTCTGCAGTGTTCATCCATGTCTGTGCTTGTCACCTGCCTTTGCATCTAACAGTACAATTCTGTCTCCTGGAAAGTTTTTTTCCTGGTCTTCCCCTCAGCAGAGGGGACCTTACTGCACTGAGGGGAAAGGCTGCATCATCACCAGTTTGACCTAGAAGCTGCCCCAAGCTGGGCTTGGGGAAAACGTTGAGCTAAAAGCAGGTGAAAGGGAAAAAAAAAAAAAAAACAACAAACCCAAAACTAGAAATAGGCCCTGAAATTTGGGAAGTAATCCCAGGGCAGCTCTGTTTATAACTCATTCCTGACTTGTTTCTGTAGACAGGCAAAAGGTCCTGCTCTCCCAGCACAGATAGGGGAAGGCTCAGAGTGGAGCCGTGCCGGGGCACCGTTTAGGGCAGGTCATGCCAGTGCTGTCTGCAGAGCCATGTGGCAGCTTCGGATGTGCAAAGCACTGCTATTTCCCCACAATGCTACACCCATGCCCACTGCAGGCTGGCATGTCCGGAGGCTGCGGGGACGCAGGCAGGCCACAGCGTGGCTTGCAGAAGTCTTCCCGCTGCCTGTTCTTCAGATGTCCATCCTAACCCCGCTCCTCTTCTCCGTGCCCAGCATAAAGCCTCAGGATGAGAGCCAGCCCCACCGAGGTCAAAAGCAAAACTCCACTTGAGCAGATGAAGTTCAGCCAGTGCCTGGAGCCACACAGTGGGTCTCCTCATTCTTAAAGCAATGTCCCAGCCTTAGCATCTGTGGAAAAAAGACTGAGCAAATATGCAACTTTTGAGCAGTGTGAAGGCTTAGAAACAGAAGAAAAACATTTTACTTTTGGATGTGATGCATCTTAGAGAGAGGGAAAGTTGGCTTGCAATATCTGAATACCTGGGCAGTACCTAAGGGCCACTTTCACAATGGGCTGGCACTAATCTAAGTCCATGCCTCCAGGTCCTCAGCTGCATAGTCGCACTGCTGCTGGTGCCAATGTGAGCACTCCTGCAGCTGCACGGTCATCCAGACCTGGGACCTGATCCACCAGAAAACATCCCTTCCTCGGGTGAGGTAGGGAAGAAGGACTTGACTCCAATACAGCTGATGTGGTTGCATGAATACCCAGGAGGTAGCAAGTAGAGATACTTGGGCAGGGGGCAGGAGAAGGTGAGATAGCCCATTTTGGAAGTAGCTAGTGCTTAAGTCAACATAATATGATAGTTAAGTCATGTACTCAGGTAGCAAAGTGTGTGCACCCGTTGTGTTTTCAGAGCATAATGCTGGACCTCACCAAAATGAGGTTATAGATCATACTGCAACATATCATTAGCCAGGACAATATAAATTCCAGTACTCATATAAAAGATTCACTATGAAATTCATAAGGGGAATGAGGCACTCAAGTTGATTGCCCCAAGGAAGTGGAGCGTCTCCCTTTGTGGCTATTTAAGAACAGGAAAAACATGTATGAGGTGCCTCTCTGCTTCCCAGCTCCCCTTTTCTGTGATTCCACAAAAAAACCCATCATCAAGGTATTCTAAAACAATTTAAAAATCCAAATGCATTCAAATATGTCAACATGCATCTCAGCCAAAGAAAGCATCAAAGCCATCAATATGTTCTTCAACAGCTACATCTTTGTCCCCATGCTTCACTGGGGATGTCCCATGTGTTCGAGGCCTCACCAGCAGCGAGCACAGTGTAGAGTCAAAGCAGCTACCTAGTCCAAGCACCAGTAAAATCCTTTAAATCATTGTTCTTTCTCTCCTGAACACTTAACGGTTTTTGAAATCTATAACTGAGACCCCAGTTTGAGGACAGCTTTAGGGTAAGTTCATCACAACTCCATTTGTAGCAGTACGGTCCCTCAGCGAGTCGGTCACTCATGTCTTCCCTTGCGCACCATGACCTCTGACAACCACTAGAAACAGATGTTTGGATTTCCATAACACTTATTCATTTCTCAGGTCCACTTCATGTGCTCTTGCTAATAATGGAGCAGGTTTGATTTGGAGCAAATTAAGCCTTTATAGCCAGCTAGGTCAAGGAATTATCAGGTCTTTATTGATTGTCCTTTTGAGATTTTTTTCCCATCTATTTATCTGGGAACCATTTCACTTGTGCAGGGCTTTTCTTATATTTACTGGGCACGGGAAATCAATCAGAGTGCGGGAAACAAAAATCTTGATGGTTCATCAATATTTCAGGCCCCATCAACAATGCATTCAATTTTATTCAGAAAGGGATTGGAAATTTTGCTCAGTTTGTGGCTTTGGAGTGGAGCCAGTCCCATTCAGCGAAACCGAAGCCTCGAGTAGGTGACGGTGCCAGATGCTCCCGCTGCCCCTCGCTGCCACCCAGCCCGGCAGCCCCACGTACAATGCCACCCCTGCAACCACAGAGGGCTGTAGAGCAACAGGAGTTTCACATGATTTATTTGCTTCTCCTGCACTTAATATGGCAAAGGGCCCTGCCAGTGTGGCAGGACGAAGGGAGCGGGCGATTCCAGTCTCTCTCAGAGACTTTGGGCCAAAGCTCTTGCCCTTCTGCTTACAGATGGCACTGACCATCGGGGGAGCAAAAATTCAGAGTCTTTACTGGGAATCCCTCCTTTCCTCAGGTCTGGCTTTTATGTTGCTGATTTTTTTTTCACCTCAAAGACACAAAACATTATCCAGAAAAATGGACTTCATTTTCAGTAAAGACAAAGGCAGCAGTAAGTCAGGCATAATATTCTCAAAGACATTTAGAAAGACATGAAAACTTATTTCTTTGCAAGTGTGCTACAGCTTTCTGTTCTTTATGCTTTTTGGTTCTTTTCTTTGCAAGATTATTGCAGCTTTATCTTTGCTTAGTAAATGGTGGGCATTTCAGTGGCTTAGACTACAGAAGCATTTTGAGGGCCTCTAAGGCAGACTCCAACAGGATCATATCTTGTCCTCATATTTTCTTCTCTGCAGAAGTTTAATTTTCTAAAACTAAGCTCCCCAGTTTCTCTCTGTATTTTCTGTGTCACCGTTTCATTTAAGGCTCAACAGTCTTCTACCCATTGAAAGTGCACCAGATTGACTAATGGGACAAGCATCATGATTCTGGAAAAGTATTTCCAAAGCATGTATATTCTTGTTCGGCTCACGGTGTTTCTCTCAGTGGGAGAGTTACTATGCTTAGACAAACATGTTATGTACCAGTTAGTCAGGTACCCTGGTGATTACACGTAGCTTTTTAAAGGAACATCATGCCTTTTTGTGCAGTTTTGACTTGCTTTTATGTACTTTTTTGGCAGCTTGCTCTTTGTACTTTTTTTTCCCCAAACTGCACCATTGTTTTCAAGAGTCTTAGAAAATTAGATATGAATGTTTTCATTTTATTCTTCCTGTTCAATAATTATGCACTTCCCTCTCTATTTTTGCTTTCCTCCCATTCCAATGTGATTAATGTACAGCAGCACAAAAATAAATCTTGCAATTACTGAAAACGCAGTTCAGGGCTACAGTTCCCAGAGATCAAAAAAAGAATAACCCACAAAGAAATGGATGTTTGATTTTTACTTTCTGGCAGGCGAGGCAACACGCGGAGTCAAACATATAGTTAGGAGCTAGCTAAGATGGTAAGCCACAGCCTTCAAGAAGAGGCTGCGTGGACTTGTGCTGTGCAGCAAAAGCCCCGGGAGGGATGCTTCCCGAGGTGACCACAGGGAAACCCCGGACCCTGCTGCCCTGTTAAAGGCAGGACACAACATGTTTTTTTCCACTGTGGCTGTTTTACACGGGTGGGCAGGGGTGCACTCTGCTCCCCCACTTTCTACGTGCCTGGTGTGACTTCCTCTGCCTGCAGCTGCACTGGGGACCCCCTCTGTCAGCTGAGGGGGGCTCGGCAGCGACCCTGCGCCGTGGTTCCCACCGTCCCCCCTTGCTCAGGCACAGCCTGGCCTCTGACACCTGGAAAGCTGCAGATGTCAGAAAAGCCTTTTGCACTTTTTTGCCCTCCTTGGGATAAACAGGGATCCTGAACTGTGGGCAGGCTGCCCAGAAAGGCAGGCAGACTTGGAAAGGGAGACTAGGGCTTTGTCTTTAAGACTTCCCAAGGAAAAAAGACGTTTTCTTTACTTTGGAGCAAATCATGGGCATAAATTTGCAGGAGAGACTGGGCATGGCAGTTTTACTGCAAGAAAAACTCGGTGAGGTAAAGCACTAAACTCTGCTTCTTCCTCTTCTCTCCAAACACCCTTTCAGGCTAAACTCATTTATTCTGTACTAAAGCTGTAGGATATTATCCACCTATTGGTTTTGGTTTTTTAACCTCAGGACACTTCATTCATGTGAGGTACCCCAAGGTGTAAAATACACCACTTTTAAGATTAAAAAAACAAAACAAAACAAAACAAAACAAAACAAAACAAAACAAAACAAAACAAAACCCCAAGCCCCGTGTTGGACTGGATGTTGCTCATTTTAAGCTCTTCCATCCAAGTTACTCTTGTTTTCTATGAAGCCTGCATGCTGAAAAGCACCCTTCCATCCTTTAGGTCACGAAACACCAAGGAGTAAGTGGTATATAGCTGCTGTGTAAGTCAGGTTTTAGGAAGAACTAGCATTTAGCCAGGAACATCACAGGACAAGAGTAGTAGGAAGATGCTGAAGGAGATGCTTCTCGAGGGCCAGAGAAAAGCCTGGGGGTACGGAGGGGGCCTAAGCTTCTCCGTTTGCAATAGCACTGGAGATATCACTGGTGGATCAAGGCAATTATAGGAGAGGACAAAGAGAAAGACTCACCAGGGAATGCTGAATGTATTTTACATTATATATATTACGTGACATACGCAGGTAGTTAACCAGACTTTTGAGGGTTAACTCCACACCCTGAAATTCCCTTATAATAACAGTAAGTATCACACGCAGATAAAATCTGCTGTGCTACATCATTCTTTCCACCCCCCCGCCCCGGGAAGAGAGTATGAAAGCTGTCAGGGCTGGCATCCACGCAGTCCGAAGGCTGGGTCCCCCTTCCATATCCCCAGGCTCGTCGTGCACACACCTTCCTAATGGACTAGAATTGGCTTAATTTGATCTTGACAAAACAAAATTAAGTAAGCGCAAAACCACTGAAGTTGCTATAGAGAATGTCTTTCTGAATCATATTTAGCTTCATGCCATGCCAGGAGATAACCTCCAGCTAAATCCAGCCTCAACTGAAAAGAAATAGGGAACCAATTCAGCTCAGTATACTTCATATCTCAACAGCACAGTAACTACAACTACTACCCACTCTTAAAACCGCCTCCTTTCCCAGGCCATTTTAGGAAGCTAATCTGGATGATCAGCCTCAAAATTGATTTCAACTTCCCGGTGCAGTTGACTTATTAAATTTTAAAAAATATCTTTTTCAGAGGTCTCTCATCTACCATAGGTTTAGATTGTCTAAACATGGCTATCCTGCCATATTTAGACTGCCTGTTCAACTGCCCGTTCCACTGCTTTCCCAGCTTGATCAAGTTGATCATACAGAGATGGAAAACAGTTTTGTCTTTGTTGCAGAACAATGAGATATAAGGGTATTCAACTGACAGCGGTTGTGATTAAATTGTGATTAAAATAAATTCACATTCATATGTCAGATCAAATCCTGAGTAAGTGTAAAATCATTATAACCCTGTTGAATTCATTGAATTTCTGCCCATTTTCATCAGCTGAGGCTCTGACTAGAGCTGGACTCTTCTGAGTAATCTCCAGCTCTCGTTTACTAATAAAATTAGTAATTTGCTTTTCCAAACATCTTGCAATGTTTCTATCCATTCATTTAAGTAGACTTCCTCTTCAATGTTTCTTGTAGTTTGAACATGAAGCAGGGATCCTGCACTAATTCTTGCTGAATCAGGGCTGAGTGCATATACTACCAATCACTTTTCTCACAAGGGTGCTTAAAATAGCAGCTTCAGCCCATCCGAGCTCACTGGGAAATCTGTCAGCAAATTTCATGTTTCTATTATTACAAGACCAATTTTAGAACCAGAAAAAAAATCATAGCAGTGATAAAGCTCCAGGGAGTTTTAAAAGAATCCAGGTGGAGACGGGTCAGCACTGGAAATACTTTAACAACGAAGTGCTGAAATTTCAGGCTGAATTAACTTTTAACATGTTCCTATCATCTTGAATTGGCTTTCCGCAAACATTTGGGCAATTAAAATGTTGATTGACAGCAGTGCTTACACTTAATTTCTTATGAATCTGCATAAGCAAGTATTCATGGTTAATGAGCTTTGCATTAGCATTTTGTATCAGAAATGGTGTGGCCAGCAGGAGTAGGGAAGTGATCTTCCCCCTGTACTCGGCATTGGTGAGCCCACACCTTGAATACTGTGTTCAGTTTTGGGCCCCTCACTATGAGAAGGACGTCGAGGTGCTGGAGCGTGTCCAGAGAAGGGCAACGAGGCTGGTGAAGGGTCTGGAGAACAAGTGTGGCCTGGAGAAGAGGAGGCTGAGGGGAGACCTCATCGCTCTCTACAACTACCTGAAAGGAGGTTGTAGCGAGGTGGGTGCTGGTCTCTTCTCCCAAGTAACTAGCGATAGGACAAGAGGAAATGGCCTCAAGTTGCGCCAGGGGAGGTTTAGGTTGGATCTTAGGAAAAATTTCTTCACCAAAAGGGTTTTCAAGCACAGGAACAGGTTGCCCAGGGAAATGGTGGAGTCACCATCCCTGGAGGTATTTAAAAGACGTGTAGATGAGGCGCTTAGGGACATGGTTTAGTGGTGGACTTGGCAGTATTAGGTTAACGGTTGGACTCGATGATCTTAAAGGTCCTTTCCAACCTAAATGATTCTATGATTCTATGATTAGCAATTACTCTTGCTAGAAATGCTCACACATTTCTGAGTTTAGGAAAGCAGGTAGGTGTCCGCCTAGATCCGTCCCCATTGTGGGCAGTATCAAAGTGTGTGCTTACATCCCAAAGACCTCCTCCAGGCACAGTTCTAAATTCATCTGTTTGCGTGCGGGACCCCAGAACTGAAGCTGTAATGAGACTGGGGGAGGTGGAGACTGGGTGCCATATGACTTAACCAACTAGTAAGCTTAAATAGCTGACATCTTGCTATTGCCCAGAAACTTTAAAAAAACATAAACACAAGTGGTTGAAAAATTTCTCAGAATACATATTGAGAGAAATCACAAATCCTTGTAGATGTTCTATAATTAAGGAGCATCCATTATTTAGTCACTTCTGTCAAACATCACTTTAAAATCAGACCAGTCTAGCACTTGGATTTTTTTTCGTGTGATCAAGCTGTTTTAGACAAGTCTGAGGGACCCTGCTTAATAGCAGAAGATAAAGGAGTTCTGATACGTTCCTAAAAGAGAAAAGTGGAGCAAATTCCTCAACATCTATGAGCCCTACGTAGTAGTAAAAAATTAGGTAACTAACTCCTAATGCCTTGGCTAGTTGTTGTGTTGAAGGGAAAGTCTGACTGAAATGCACACACTCACCTCCTGGAGTAGTTTTCTGGGCTCTGTAGTCCTATTTCAACCACGTTATGGGGTGTCTTAAAGTCCCTCCCAGTGCAGCACAACACTGAGATGGTCACAGCAGTGCTGCTGAACTGACTTACTCCTGAGAGGGCAGCAGGAAACAAGCCAGTATCTGAAGAAATTTTAAATAATGTGAAGTGGCCGGTTTCAGTTGGGAACTGAAGTAAAAATAGAATTAAACTCTAATAACTTGTCACGCCTGTGAAATCTGAAGGCTGAACCATGCATTGCAGATATGTCATTATGAAATATGACTTCATGGTTCTTCATGGATGTATCCCTCAGGGCCCAAACGCAACTCTGCGTAGATTGTTTCACATTTGGTTGACTTTGAGCAAACCTATAAAATCTACTACTCTTGCCACAGTCAGTGTAAGAAATATAGATTATGAAGAATGTATTAAAACCTTATTATCCTCTTTTTTTTTCAGGCTAACAAGGAGGAAGATGATAAAGAGCGGGGTAATTTACATTTACGGGCAGGTTTTGGTCTAATTTTGTGTTCCAGTCCTAGGGATAGGCATCAGGACACAGATTTATGCATCAAAATTTTGGAGTACTAATAATAAACATGCATAAATTATTTTAAAAATGCAACAGTAATTAGGAACCTGAACACTGCATACTGTTATAAAGTGCAAGGTCCTACACTTGGGTCGGGGCAACCCCTGGTATCAATACAGGCTGGGGGATGAAGGGATTGAGAGCAGCCCTGCCGAGAAGGACTTGGGGGTGCTGGTGGGTGAAAAGCTGGACACGAG
>NW_008824807.1:727542-733562 GCF_000699105.1 Pygoscelis adeliae | reverse complement strand
GAGGGCCATGAAAATGATCAGGGGGATGGAACAGCTCTCCTCTGAAGAAAGGCTGAGAGAGTTGGGGTTGTTCAGCCTGGAGAAGAGAAGGCTTCGGGGAGACCTTCTTGCAGCCTCTCAGTACTTAAAGGAGGCTTATAAAAAAGATGGGGACAAACTTTTTAGCAGGGCCTGTTGTGATAGCACAAGGGGTCATGGTTTTAAACTAAAAGAGGGTAGGTCTAGATAGAGTCAGACTCGATATAAGGAAGAAATTTTTTGTGCTGAGGGTGGTGAAACACTGGCACATGTTGCCCCGAGAGGTGGTGGATGCCCCACCCCTGGAGACATTCAGGGTCAGGTTGGCCGGGGCTCTGAGCAACCTGATCTAGTTGAAGATGTCCCTGCTCATTGCAGGGGGGTTGGACTAGATGAGCTTTAGAGGTCCCTTCCAACCCAAACTATTCTATGATTCTACAATTCTATAAAACAAACAGCCTCTCCTAGGCCATAAAGGACTTCCCTTACCCATATGCTTGTTCAAAGAAAATGGAATTTATAGTCTCTGGGTATTGCTTTGAAAAATTCATGTCAATAAAGGAGTAAGACCTGAAGATAGGAAGGATTCAGAAAGAAAATTTAAGAAAAAAAAATCTAAAGATTCTGGCTAGAATCTGAATGTTCTGCTAATAAGCAAAAGAATTGCTAACTGGTGCTGCTGACTTGTGCTGTTCCTGCTGCATCTGCCACCATATTATTATTATTTTGCCTCAAGCATTGCTGTGGAGCTCACTTTAGCTAATGATCATGCAACTAACAGTCTGTCAGCCTTAATATCTGTGGGAAACAAAATGGAATTTGTCCCTACACTATTAGCCATGCTTTCTAAACACACTTCCTTTGGCCATATGTATTGAACATTACATTTAATGGCTGCTCTACTATATGTCTACTGGATATGTGCAATAAAGACAAATATTATAGGGCAGTAGGTAGAAGTCTACATAAAATTCTGTGGCATACCCTTGAAATACAAAACCACTCAGATAATTGCTCAGTTTTTGGAGTAAATGCAAGAGATGAGAAGCAGCGGGTCAGTAGACCAGCGGCCAATAAAAATGCCAATTTATTGTAAGACTCAGTTTTTGCCTGAGGTCATCTAATTACATGTATTGTAACCGCAATGAGATTTAACACAAGGGCAATTAAAGCTTCCATTTTGAGGAGGTAAACAGTCTAATTCCAATGTGAATCAAAGGGGAGTACAGCCAGCTGGGATAAAATCAGAAAGGGTTCCTGATCCGTGAGATATTTAAACACAGGGAGTGATTAATCTCTGTAGCAATAGCCACCCTAACCACTGCTGCTCCCAAAGCGATGGGAACCAAGCTGTGTCAGGAGAAAAGCTGGCTGCCCATTGGTGCCCAGAGCCCTGGGCTCAGAAGCCCGAGTCCTCTCTCTGCTCTGGTGCATTTGCTACGGTGCTGCTGAGATGACCCATATGCTACGGTGCTGCTGAGATGACCCATTTCTTATGGCAGTGAAATAATCTGTGAACTGTCAGGAAAGCATGAGAGAAGGGAACTGGGGAAAGCAAGCAGCAGATTCCTTTTGGGCAAACTATTGCTGCGTCAGAGTCTGTCCCTCTAGACTATGTTTCCCTGTTCCACAAATAGCTTTGCATTAAAGAAATCAGGGAAAGTGAAATGACTACATCTTGCTTTTACCACTGTTTTTCCCTTTATGAAAGCCATTATCGCTCTCTCGCTCTCTCTCTGGTCACTTGTTTAATTGCTCAAATTTCACCCCCTTGCCTAAGAAGAGGAGAAGTACTTGAGATTTACCGGTTCTTTTCAAGTGTTCAGTGACAGAGACAGGAATCTGCCCTCCTGACTTGGATTCAGGAAGTTTGAGTTTAAGACCTCCTAGCATACATCCAAATGAAGTGCGAGGAACCATTTGAACCCATAGGGATCTCCACTTATTCCAAAACACGGCCTAAGGAGTAAACACTCACTGCAAGGCAATGTAAAGCTTATTCTCTACACTTCAGTTCTGCTATTTTCCAGCAACCAAGGTTGGGGTCCTGAGTATTTAGATATTCCCACTTTGAAGAAAGTGAAAATACAGCCAATGCACTGATACCTGTTTTAGTTTTGTTTAGAATAAGACTAAAGGATTTAATTCTTCATGCTGTAGGGTGTAATCACCGGAAGTGCTCTGAAAGGGTTGAGTACTAAATAGGTAGGCATATTAATTCTCCAAGTCCTTTAATTAGCTTCATTTCTGTTTCCACACCAGATTCTGCTTCCTTATACCTATCCCAGGGCCTTACAAAAGACATTATAACTCTTTCCACGTGCTGCCACATTTTACTCCGTACCAGCTTTCCGCCAAAGCCAGTTTCTACCTTTCACCTTTTCTATACACATCATCCATTCCCATGCATCTCATCAGTTACTGACATTTTTGTTTAACTGGAAGATCTCAGTTGTGTATCTACACTCCCTTAAAAAAATCACCTAAAAAAACCCTACAAAGAAGATTCCTACGGAACCTTACTTTGCTGTCCTACATATATTTTGTTACATATTCTATATTATGCCATGTAGGTATGTATTTTACTGATGTAGCTTCAGAGCTGAATATCTCAGGAATAAAGACAGTCTCATAGAGACGGGGTGGTGTATATAAGCACTCAACTGGAGTACTGTGTACAGCTGTGCATATCACACGCTTTAGGAAAGATGGAGATCATCTGGAGTAAGTCTAGCGAAGGCAAGAGGAGGAGTTATGAGAAAAATGGGAAAATGGGGTTGGTTAGTCTAGAAAACAGGGGATGTGAGGTGCCTTTCAATATTTAAAACATTATTGCAAAATAACCTGAATGAATTAATTTCCACGTGACTGAAGACAGGGGAAAAAGGTAATGGGTTTATGCTACAGCATCAGAGATTTAAGATGACCTTCAGGAAAATCTTTCTAATGGTTAATGGTAGTTAAACACCAGAGTTTCCACTGGGGAGGGAGTAGAGTACTTAAGAAATAGGGGATAAATCCACTGCTTTTACAGTGGTCTTGACATAAGATTATTAAAAGTTTAAATGTGTTTCTCTAGAACATCCATCTCTTGCCACTCAGAAACACAACTGGCTATAGATGTCAACTTCCTAGGGAGAAGCAGGAGCGTACCTTCAGCACCGCGAAATGTTGCTATTGCAGTCTGCTTTGCTGTAACACGCGAGGCTGTCTTCCCATTTACTGGTTGATAAAAATTCTGTGCCACAAAACTATGGACCCTTCACTCTTTCTCTTAAGTGGAAAAACAATCATTCCAGTATTCAGGTGGCAAGTGACTTGTTCAGCTGGTTAGTAAACACTGCTAATTATGCTGTGGTTTTGAAGTCTTGAAACCATAAATTCGCACTACTATGCTTGAGACACCACAACAGAGGCTTGAGGAAATTAAAACAAAAATGAAAAGCAAGTTTTTGCTTTATAAATCACATGCAAAATCATCAGAGTCTTCAGAAGTCTTTTGGGGTTTTCAGAGAAGTTATCTCAAGTTAGATCTTTATCTTCAAGAGTTTCATAAAAATTTAAATAAGAAAAAAGTTTAATGTAATAAGCAATCTGGCAGAGCACCCAAGAGTTACACTACCTGAATGCTCTCCTTGGTCCCAAACCACCCGTGTTAACTTCATAGAAGTCTGATACACTGTAGTCTTTTATTCATTGAAAAGGTCCTTTAGTCTAACCAACACATTAGGTTACAAGTGTCACCTGGAGGTAAAAACATTCAGCATCTCTACACTAGAAATCTCAGAATAGCAAAAGGCATAGGAGCCAATCCTGCCACAGTGGGAACCAGGGCGGGGGCATTTTGGTCAATGAGTGCAGGTCCTGGAGAAAGCTTAGTTGTGTACAAGCTTTATGAGGCATGGAAGGTATTCATTTTAAACAGTAAATGGCAAACTAAACACAAGACTAAACATAGGGCCTCATAAATAACTACATTGGCAACTTTATATTTACATTATAAAAATAAAATTATTGCTAAATTGTGTCAATCTTTGTTACTATACAAATTCGAGTGAATCATTTCATATTCTCACTGGTGGTTACGTTCTACACACGCACACTTATTGTATCAAGAATTGCTGTTTTCATTTCCATCAACTGTTGGGATTATAAATGTTTGCACTTATTACATCCTTTTCTCTGGAAAATTAGCTGGAAGCGGCAGACATACATACATACACATTTTGACACTGAACAAAATCTGCTTAAGCTTAGCAAAGCATCTCCATTGTACAGGAAAGAATATACATTTACATATTAGGACAAGACTAATGTGGAAAAATCCATTTGCATTTTATAGGAATGGTGTGTACTGTTTAGGAAAAAGGGGAAAATTGATTCTGCCCAATATTTTTGCCTTTATGGTAACTGCTGTATGGGTAGTTCTTCCAAACATAAAACAAATGGGGCTTATAGTGGAATAGGGCACTTAGAGCGTAAAAGAACATTAGAATCTTGCTCTCTATTTCAGTTTAAAAAAAAAATAAAGTTTAAAACAAAGAGCTCCTACTTGAAGTTCCAAATCTAAAGTAAAAAGCACTTAAGAGTTAACTGCGGGTGCATATAGGAATATTGACTAATACTGTAAAGAAAAGAGTTAAATTTTCTCCTGCTCAGAAGTAAGTAGGTATATTCTTTCTGACATTCTCCAGCCGTCTCACTGGTCCCTGCTATGCTCTGACTTATAATCAGTATAATTTATGGAGCAATCAATATCTCCATTTTTATGACAAAATGACATCATGTGTCCAAACGAAAGACCTCAAAGCATCTGTATCAGCATGGCAGTAATCAAATTGCTTGGTTGCTCTGTATCACAAATAGGGAACACATCACAGGAATAAAGAGGGACGGTCACACACGGGCGTACTCTGCTAGTCAGGGCATAGCCATAGTAACAAGCCTATGTGAAATATACACTGTTCAATTTTCTGCTTCCAGGGACGCAGTTAGTTTAGTATACTTAGATGCTCAGCATCTCCACTTGTCAGTCAAGCTACCATCTGCTCCCACTCAGTGTAACCCCTTCCAGGGTACTACCACGTATCTTCAAATCCGTTCTACTTCAAAGAGTTGGAGACAACCTCTGATCCTTTCCCTCCTGCTTTGAGCACGTCCCAGCTCCACGTTATGCAGGCTAAGAAGTGCTGTCCTGTTATAAGGTTATGTCTACATCATATTTCGAAGACAGATGCAAGTTTGCTTCAAGCTGGCAGGAAGCGAGCCAGTTCGGATGCAGAAGCCACGTGACTGCATTATCAGCACAATGCTGAGCTTGATGCAATAAGCCTGACGGAGAAACAGAATATATTAGCTGAGCTTCAGTCAGTGCAGAGCACAGGCAAAGCAATCTTACATCTGTCTGCAATCTGTCAGGCAGCTCCATATTGTGCCTGAATCGCATAATTCCCCCTTCAGTCTTATTAGCCCACACACAAACTGAAGTAGGGACAGAAAGCTATTCTGTTTGCTTTCTACAGACGAATTTGCTGATACTGGGCTTCTGTCAGAGACGGCACACCTGCGTAGATGGAGTTCAGCTCTGCTCTGCTGTGCCACCATTTCTATGCCAGAAACCCTTTATAGTCCGCATCTACATTTACATTTGTTCAGTTTACCAGCAAGAGATTATTTTCTGCACTGCTACCTGTTTCCACCCACTGAGAATCAGCTTGCAGAGCCCTGAAACATTTATTACAAAAAAAATTTGCAATTCTCTTTCCATTTTTGGTCTGTCCAAAAGCACAAGAGTGCTGATAATGTAAGACTTGCAGAAGCACTGCTTACTTTCAGTGGTCTAGCATCACTTAGGATGAAACTCACAGTTAGCCATTTTGAAGCACATAAACATCATTAGACAATAAAGAGACTTCATTAACCCTTAGGACCATATATCCTGGGAGATTTTACATGCAAACTTTCCCAAGGTCCATTTTCAATGTTACATCTATTGAACATAA